>NC_060123.1:264087007-264390037 GCF_021461395.2 Schistocerca americana
TCGGAGAGTAGTTGCAGTCTGGTGTAGTAGTCGGTGCTAGTCTGCGGGAGTCGGCATGCGTCGACGGCGCGCTGTTCTTCCGAATCTGGTCAGGATTGTGGTGGACGATGTGTATTATTGTAGAAGGTAATGAAGCAGCATTGCGCTCAGCTCATAACGTATGTTAATTGTAATTAATTTGTTCAAAAAAATAATAATGCCCCAATAATAATTTTTTATAAAGTAAACCTCTTAAAGAAAAGTAATCATTTCAATTTAAAGAATTTTTCCACTCTTTTGAAGAAAAAGCATTCATTTCAATTTAAAGAATATTTCCTATGCATTTCCTCCAAGAATCAGAATTAAATATACGCCAGCATTGCACGAGGCTGTGCCGAAAAATAAGAGGAGATATAGATGCAGTTTTTACTGAGGTAAGAATTTTTGGTTTAATTATTTCACAGGGCCGAAGGTCAGCGTTGCTGCCCTTATAAGATTTATTAGGTTTAATTATTTGTGTTGAGATGTTACATTCAGTTCATGGTTCTTTATTTAATTAATGTTATTGTGTGGGTTTGTAATCAATCTTCATTCCTTAACGTTAATTTTGTGGGGAGTTTACATTTGGGCGATTATTATTCTTTAATTTCGCATGGAGGTTACGCTTGGTTCATTTTTTATTATTCAGTTTTGTGGGAAGACAACATTTAACACATTTTTTTATAATCATTGACATTCTAATATTTCTGAGGGGAGGTTACAAGGTGTCGTCGATAACGCTGACTAACACGAGAATTCGGCATGTTTATTGTCGTTCATAGTGATCACTCAACATCTGCCGCCGTTCACGCCCCGTCTGTATCTCGTCTGGCCTGGTATCAACACAAAACACGAACCAACCTATTACACTTTGGTGGCCGTTCTGTCGCAGATAATTGCAACTCTAATAATTTACATAATCAACGAGAATGTGTTCTTCTACAAAGTTACATTAACAGCGTACCAGGTTTCCTGGGTACTTCTCTTTTTTTGTTAGGCAGTGTGTATGCGAGTAATGACAATGAGTGAATCGCAGAGCCACCAAGCAGAAGCTACATAATTGTTTACCAACGAAGTATCTTATTAAAAAGTATGGATGAAAACTGAACTTCCTTTGTGGCAGCAAAATCATACTGAAGAACCAGGAAATAAACAACATCTTTGAACGATTTCATTATACGAGAACGATTTCTTTATACGAGCTAGCGTAGCTTTTCCTTTGTTCCCGACATACATAAACCACGCGTTTATTACGAAACAGGAAGTCAGAACCTTCACATTAAGTGAGAGAACGGCACGTTGTATACGGGTGAAAGAAAACGCTACCACTAGCTTTCCCGCTACGGCAACGTCAGGCTGTGCCCGAAGTTGCTGGTCAGTTCAATAAGGAAATGCCAAATAGATTTGTCTGACCAGCGTTTGTGTATGTGAATGACATATTATATTATTCGGTCAACGGGTACTAGTTCAGCTATCGTTTATTAATGTGAAAAATCCCTAGTTGCACCCTGGTCCGGACCCCATTTCCAACTATAGGTAATTGAAATTGTGCTAAATTAGACTATTGATTAGTGGTAGGAAACAAAGGAAAAATATGGAAAGTTAGCTGGTATCAAGAAGCTGTGCAGGTGATTTCATGTCTATCAATGACTTATTGAACGAATGTGCTGAATAGTGCACTTGGAAGTCGAAAGTGAATAGCTGTAGTTACAAGTTGAGATTGACGAATTTATGGAAATAAAGATAATCGATCGTATTAGGAGAATGTATTATCTGTCATCTGACCTGGCAACAGGAACAATCTCTCTCTCTATATATGTATATCTACCTATCTATCTCTATCTCAGAATCAGAAACTACTTGTAACTCATTTGTTAGTGAGCTCACTTTATACTACAATGCAAGAGTTCTAAATCTGGTTGACCTACCTCTGTTCCTCAACATTTATTCATCTATCTCCACATGCGGCACAGTCATTTCACATCAGGATTCGGTTAGCTGCTATAACTACGAAAGATAGGTCTTCCACAAAAAATTTAAAAAAATGATCGAATGGCATTATTGCCCGGAAGACTCCGTCTGGGGTTGTTCGTCGCCTGGTGCAAGTCTTTCTGTTTGATGCCAGTTTGGTGACTTGCGCGTCAGTGTAAATGAGATGAAATGATAAGGACAACTCTAAAACAAAGTGCCCAAGTGTGGAACTGAACCTAGTCCTCCGCGATCTAGAGGCAGCAATACCAACTCCCAGACCATGCGCTGTTGACTTGATTAACATAAAAGCGACTTTATGATCAAGTGTTCGTCTTCCCCGGGCTCTGTTTCCACCGGAAACAATCCAAGGCCCTCATACTGAAAACGCCCAGAGGCGCCTAAGCCGATATTCTCCGCCAAAGTGTCACCAAACACTTGTGTGCAAGTCCACAGGTGACGGTTCAGTGCAAACCAGAACCGACAGAGTTGCGATTATCGCTGGGAGGACGTGGAGAGTGCAACGGAAAACGATAGAAAATTATGTATGCTACTGGGGGAATTCCCGAACAAGTCTTCGAGAGTGTGCACCAACAGTGTGGATCAGCAAAGTGTCACACATTTACTCTATGGAATACTACGACCACGAAAAACAGTTTCGCTTCAAAACATTGGGGATGAAACGCTCAGGGGTTAATTTTCCGTTAGTGTTCCAACCAGCGCAAAATTAATGCTGTGTATACAAATTATGCAAAAACCTAGGTCAGTTTTGTCTCCGTAGTTTTCAGGGATAATAAGAACCTAACAAACAGTATGATCTTATATCGATGATTTTGGAATTATGTCTGTGTGTCAGTGTATAAATGCATTTATGCACTGCATTTATACACTGACACATGTGGCCATACGTAACAACAGACATCTCTCTCTCCTTCTCCTTCTCTCTCTCTCTCTCTTTCTCCCTCTACAAAAGGGCACTCGTTAAAACCTTTTTGAAGATCGTAAATCTCGTATAAAAATTAACATGGATTCTACAAACAGAGATCTCCCGAAACTCAGTTCCCTCTGTTCGTCAGCTTGATCCGCACCGTCCAGGTTGATACCGTGTTCTCGTTCGATGCTCTTCCACACTCTCATTTAATGGACAAAATAAGAGCTTACCGGGTATCGGAATGGATTTGTGACTGGATTCAGGACTTACTTGCTGATACAACTCAACATGTCTTTCTTAAAGAGACGTAGTCGACAACTCGCAAATAACGGTTAACAACGTGGGAAGCCCTCTGAATCTGTTCACAGACGATTGCCTGTAGGCAGGTTGTAACGCCAGAAGGTTAGTGTAATGCTGCAATATCTGCAGACTATCAGCGACTGAATCCAGGGACTAGCAGTAGGTGCTGAGCTAATTCCGTATAAGTAGGCGAAGAAGTGTATTACTGTTCGATCACACTGTTGGCGGTAAATCACAAGAGACAGTAATAACTATAAAACACCTAGGATCAACACTCCAAAACGAGCTGAAGTAGAATCATCATAGAAAACTAATTGCAGGAAAAGCAAATATCAGGCTGAGATTTATTGCAAGATTCTTAAGGAAAATTGATTCGTTAGACCTATTCTTAATTACTATTCATCAGCCTTAGATTCTGAACACGAATACTGAGAAAAGTGGGGCTGGTGCCACTATAATTTTTATACTTTAAAAGTCCACCAACTAAGAACAAATGTGTATGTACTGGACGTTCATAAATTAATTATACAAAATTAATCTGTAGTTGTGAAAAGGATAAGTTAGTTAACAGAAATGTTCGATGCAGTGCTGAGTGCAGTATATCTTCGAGTTCTATTCCCACCAAGTACTGTCAGCTCCCGATATCTCCGGTAGGCGGAATGCGCGAATCAAATATTTCGGCACCCTTCATGGAGTAGTACAACGGTTTAGAGGGTGTGTAATGTTGTTTGTGGTTTCATGAATCCAAATACGCTCCCACAATTCAGAGACAATTCAGTGCTAAGTATCGCAAGAGAGACTGTTTCTAGTTAGTACAATGGTTTCAGCGAAACTGGCTGTGTGTCACACAGGACGCCAGGCATGGTCGGCCAGCTGTGTCTGGCGCAGCAATTGAACAAGTTAGACAGATTTACATTCGTAGTCCAGGTAAATCAACGAGGGGCGTCAGCTTAGTAATGAACAAGCCTAGTGTTACATTGTGGAAGGGATTACAGAAACTCCTGTCATTCAAACCCTACAACCTAGAACTGCTGCAAGCTTTAAGAGAAAGTGACAAAGAAAAACTAACCGAGTTTGTGCAGATATGTTTAACAAAATGCAGACTGAAGTGATTGTCTTAATAAAAATATGGTCAGTGACGAAGCCATCTCCCATACCTCCAGTAAGTGTTTGGACGTGGGGTGAGCATAAACCAGCGTCACGTATTGGAAAATGCACGGGACTCGCCTAAGCTAAATGTTTGTTGCGTTGTTCAAATGGATGTGAAATCTTATGGGACTTAACTGCTAAGGTCATCAGTCCCTCAGCTTACACACTACTTAACCTAAATTATCCTAAGGACAAACACGCCCGAGGGAGGACTCGAACCCCCGCCGGGATCAGTCGCACAGTCCATGACTACAGCGCCTGAGACCGCTTGGCTAATCCCGCGCGGCTGCGTTGTAAACTGTAACAAGGTTTACGGTCCTTTCTGTTCCTCCGAGTCAACTGTAACTGGCAAATCGTACTTGGACATGCTTGAAAATTATTCGATGAACCCTCTGCCAGGCACTTAAGTGTGAATTGCAGAGTAACGCCTCAGTTTCAACAGGATATGGGCACAGAATTTTTTTTAAAGCAACATGGGGCGCCAGCACATTATCACGTGAAGTTGTCGCATATCTCCGTATAAATGTGCTCCCTTGGATTGGACGTGGTGGAACAATATCCTGGCCGCCTCGACGCCCTGATGGGCCTCCAGTGTACTTGTGCGTATGGGGCTACATTAAAGACAGAGTGTTTGTTCCTCCGCTTCCTAGAAACGTCGATGAACTGCGACAACGGATAACGCAAGCAGCTACCAACATACAACAAGACTTGCTTCTTAGGATTTGCAGGAAACTGATTACAGGTAGGAAATTTGTCGTTTTATAAAAGATAGCCACATTATACGGAGGCTATTCAGAAAGTAAGGTCCAATCGATCGCGAAATGGAAACCACTATAAAAATCCGATGAAGCTTCTTAAAGGTGTGTTGGAAAGTGTCTCTAGTGTGATCATCGATTGCATCACGTCGCTCTTTTCAATTCTGATGGCACAGTGAGCGCGTAAATACGCCTGGAAACCGTTGTGTACCGCCAAGTATGAGTGCCAGTGAGAGATTTCGCCTAATTTCATGCACCCCACACAACGTAACTGTCATACATTTCCTTCTTCATGATAATCCCCGGCCGCACACTGCAGAGGCAATGAGGAGGCTCTCGCACCGTTTTCGATGGGAAGTGTTTCGTCACCCACCATACAGCCCGGACTTGGCTCCCTCAGAGTTCTCTCTGCCCATTTGAACTGCTGGATATGAAGACAATATTTTGCCACAGACAATCAGCTGCAGATCAACGTAGAGAATTGGTAGCAATCTTAGGCGGCTGCCTTTTGTGACGAGGTTATTGGAAAGTTGGTACAATGCGATGACAAGTGTCTCATTCAGAGTGGTGACTGTGTGGAAAAGTAGTTGGAAGGTGTGGCTGACTCTTGCAAATAAAACATTTTTTGATTTTCTCTGTGATTTCTATTTCGCGACTAATCGGACTTTACTTTCCGAACAGTCCTCGTACATTTGTAAATAAAACTTGAAAACGTATTGCATTTAGTGATGTATCAAACATTCCCGTAAGTTATTTACCCTTGCACAGTTAAAAGTTACTTTTGTATAACTAATTTATAAACACTCTGTATTTCAGATCGCTAAACATGTTTCAGTAAATTAATCCAAATCGCCTATAGCAAAACAAAATTAGCATTTTATCAGTTGCACACAGATGTAGTTTCAAAATCATTAACATAATATTCTATCATCTGAGGATAGACAGGCATGTCAAACAATACGATCTTGAATTAGTAGAGAGCTAACACTGTCTTGTCTTCTTGTGAGGAATATAGTTATTGTTTTCAGAGTGGACCATATAAAGGTCAGTTATTTGTTAATATAATTTCTACTTCCTTTAGCAACAAATTCTCGCATCCAATAATCTAGGGTATTGCTTACCAGATTTTCACTGTCTGTAGCGACAGACGGACATATTAACTCCTTTTTCTATTGATTCTGAACTGAAACTGCAGAAGTTATTTCTGATGACAATTTTGACAAAGTTCATTGGAATAGCATTTACAATAAATATGACAAAAGATACTTTGAAGTAGAGCTATACACAGGAATGGAAGTTTTCATTGCGTGAATGAAGGCACCAAGATTTTCCTTCTATTTAGTGGTTGCATTATTGTCTAAAAGGCATGAATAGCTGAAATGAGTTTGTTCATCCAGTAATAAATGTGGAGATACACACATCTGTTTCGTAATTTCTAGAAGTTGTAACTGTGTGAGCTTTGCACCCTTTCCCTCTACGTTCTCAAGCAATCCTGTAAAGGACTGCTTTGATATTGTGCCACTATCATTGTATTTACACTACATTAATCCGGAAAAAGAGCTGGAGCATTTATTGTTAAAAGGGGTGAATAACTGAACTGAGTTTGTTCGTTCAGTAATAAATGTGGAGATTTATACATCTGTTTTTTAATGTTTAAAATTTCTAATTGAATGAGCTTCGCACCCTTTCACTCTACGTTCTCAAGCGTTTCTGTGCAAGACTGTATTGATATTATATCAGGACTATTGTGTTTACGCAACCCTAATCCAGAAGAACAGATGAACATCGTTAATACAGAAGAATGTTGTTTAGATACAATTTTTTCTACCTCCAATGGAGCAGATTTTCTGGCAATGATCCTTTTTGATCCTCTGACGGACATTGCAGAAGCGGAAACCACATATACATAATAGATGCAGAATTCCTGTACATAGAGAGAAAGTGTAAAAAAGTTACTTAGAAATTTTAGAAACTAAGAAACATGTGTGTGTTCCCACATTTATTGGTGAATGAACAGACTCAATTCAATTGTTCACCCCTTATAGACAATATGGCAATTCCTTCATAGAATAATAACGTTGGCATCTTCAGTCACATAATGAAAACTTCCATTCCTGTGTCCAGCTCTAGCAGCGGATTTTTAGTCATAGTTATTGTAAATGCTGTCCTAATTAATTTTTTAAATCTATATGTAATTTTCTCAAAATTATCTTTTCTTGGTTCTCATCTTTGGGACCAGTTATGTACTAGAAATTGGACGTATAGCTCTCTCTGCCTAGCCCATCCTACCTCCGCTGGACTTGCTCTTGTGATTTAAGTTAAGAATCGACAGATTAAAAATTTGACATGTTTAAAAAATGGTTCGAATGACTCTTAGCACTATGGGACTTAACATCTGAGGTCATCAGTCCCCTAGAACTTAGAATTACTTAAACATAACTAACCTAAGGACATCACACACATCCATACTCGAGGCCGGATTCGAACCTGCGACCATAGCATGACATGTTTATCTTTCCTTGGTTGTCATCTTTGGGATCACTTATGTGTTACAAAATGGGCGCACAACTCGAAACCTAGATCATACAGTAATAATAAAATTTATGAATAAATGCAAAAAGTCTGTTTCGTTTAAATAATGCAATATACTGTTAAAATTTCACCAAGAACTCACAGTTTAATCAATTAAAATGTATAAAAAGTTAATTAAACGCAAATGCTATGACGAATGTTAAAAAGTAAAAATAATTGTTTATTTTACTCGCAGTTGAAAAATTATGAAAGTAATCAGATCAGTCTCCCTCTAGGGTCCATCACCAGTGTAATAAAAGCACATCCAGAAATGGTGTATGTGGAAGGCACTCGGTAGAAGAGGGATATGATGATAGGGCACGCGTGAAAAAATCAGGAACTAATTTTCGTTTTACTGGAGGGAACCGTAGAGAGCAATAATTATATGAGGAGAAATAGACTGGAATACACTCATCTTATAACTGTGGTTATTGGACGCCAATCTGAGATAAAGAAATTCACGAAGGATATCGGGGTTGTGGCGGAAAAAAAATGAAAGTTGCAACGGTGGGAAATTGTTGATGATGTTAATTGAATTAAAAGTTATTATGTTCGTAAACAGTCTTAAATTTTGTAACTTCTTTGTAAGACTGAACACGTTTTTAGCATGTACGAAATAGGGCTTGTTTGTCAAAATACTATTGGCAAACCGTTAACTGGAGATGCCGACTCCAATCTGACAGGAATCTCCGGTGCGGACAGCTGACGTCAGAGCAAGCGCAGCTGCAGGTGCGCGCGCACGGCCGGGCTTTACGCGGCGGCCCACCGGCGGAGCTCGGCGGGGGTGCTGCCGCGCCCACCTACCTAATCAGTCCGGACCCTCTGACTGCCCCCTTCTCCCTACGCCGGACTTCCTCCTCCCTCACAGCGGCCACAGAAAGGGCTACGCGTTCGGCGGCGGCAGCCTTCCGCCTGCTGCAGTAGAAATTAATGCCGGGTCTGTAGCCGTATGTAGTGTGCCGACGCCGCGGCTACTGGAACCCGGCGCGTCTAATCTTTCATCGCGGCCGCGCACGCACGGCCGGTGTGCGTCGCGTTGCGTCTCCCCGGCCACGCGCTGCTCCGCCGTTATTAAGTAATGGCGCTCGCGCTGCCAGCATATCGATAGTTCACACGAGGAGCGCCCTGGGTGGTCCCAGTCGATCTCACAAATGATATTCGACCGCGGAAAATCGTTTCTACTATCGAAATGAGTCAGGGAACGTATTCATTAGTTTCCTGCTCCCCTACTGCCTTTGAAGTCACAAAAATAATATACTAATGGAAAGCGCCCGAGAGACTGCGGCTCCACACGCGAACTGATCAGGTAATATGTTGTTGGGGCCGAAGAATGAATTCGCCTTTATTGAACATTAATTATTTTGGTGTTCGTTGAACGCTCGTAAATTTCGAAAGACCAATGCAGTGACCGCCAGTTCACCTTACGGATCGCTACAGTACGGATGAGCTCACGCGAAAATTTACCTACGGAGTATGACAGAGATATATATCGTCACCAAAAGGTAGGTTTCAAATGAATTTTATCCTCTATGAAGCTCTAGTCCTTGCTGTTTTCTTTAGTTCTGAGAGTTATGTTGCTTCCCTCAAGCCAGAATGCCGTATCTCCCTGTATTTTCCCTTTCACTTTCTCCTTCACTGATGCTTTTAGAAAACAGCCTTTTCTTCGAACGTTTACACCTAGGTCGCATTCCTCCTTCAAACACTTCATCATTCCTATTCTGTTTGCTCATTTAATTTTGTACATTGTTCTCCACAGTCAGCCTTCAAACCTTTCCCAGTATGTTCCTAATTTCTTTCTTCCTAGAAGTTTCTGATCCGTATGTAACAACACTCCAAACAAAGCATCTTGTAAATCGTTTTATTGGATAGATTTCAATTACATTTCTTGATAACATTGCATTTTTTTAAATATTCCCCTGCTGTATGGCATTATTTTTCTTAATTATCCGTTACAGTTTCCATTTGCATTGAACATGCTTCTCATTTGCTTCCCTCTATTGTCACATTTTCTTGGCAGTGTACCTTTCCTAGTTTCATTACTTTGTCTAGGGTATCTTGACACACATACCGATATTTTCCTCTGCTTGTTTTTTTTTCTCGCCACCATGATTTTCTGAAGACCTTCTTCACTTCCTGTTAGTACCGCTCAAATATTTTGATATTTAATAACTCTTTCTCTCTCTTCTCTACTTTTATTGCACCTACATTGGTCTATATTGTTGAAGACTTCGCCGACACGTTTGCCACCATATATACTAAACAAGGTTGGAGACTGAGACTAACCGTCTCTCGAACCTCTCTTAACAGCTATTTCGTCAGGTTCTTCCTATTGAACCCCCATCACTGAACTCTGGCATAACTATTAGGGTTGTAAAAGTAACACCTAATTTTGTACCATATGTATTTACACACCTTATAAACTATTTATTAATCGCTATTTTCTTTACTGAATGTCGTTACATGTCAACATTTTCTGAAATTTGTTGTGAAACGCCTCTGATTTTGGTCGACAAAACTCACAATTTACTTTGCTTCCTGATTTATTTAGAAAGGAAAAAAAGCGTATGACGACTACAGTACACAAGGAGGTGATATACTGAACAGTTGTGAATGCCAGCTCGGTTCCGGTAGTGTAACGATTCGTTGCAAAATAGAACTAAGCTCTCCACCCAGCACAATTCACAATTTAATTTTACAATCGAAATTAAAACTTCCGTAAAAAAAGTGGGTAAGTCTAAGTAACGGACGTCGAAGGCAAGTAATTCCCGTACAAGTCACTCACACCGTCTCTTGCTCGCGCACGACGTTTGAATTCACAGGACTAGCGAAACGTATCAGGGAATTAGGAATTAGGGGCTTTACCAATACTGCCGACGCGCCCCGAGGCGGAGACGAACTACATACGGGAAAGAAAACATGGCGAATGACAAAACGTATTTGCAGCTCCGTGTCACTTCCAACTAGACTGAGAACACTCGAAAAAGTTAGAGGAATTACAAAAATATCGATAGGACACGAACTGCGTTCGGCGAAGAAGACATACTAGCAACGAAATATCGCCGTCGTTCCTCTTAGGGTAACATATTTGAGGAATACAGCTACAGACTCGGCCCGCGACGAGCATGAACTGTGTGCAGGGAAGAAACCATGTGAGTAACGAAACGTTCGAATTTTGATGGAACGGTGCTTTGAGTCTCGTGGCAGCTAAAAACGAATATTTACGACGTGCAACAGTTCTATTAAGTATAGTTCCTTAATGAGTCTTTTGTCCCAGTCTGTTCCTCTTTCTTTCGAAATTTTAAAATTGTTTTCCATTTTACTTGATCATAAGTTGTCTTCAGTCTGTGAAACACAAATATCTGTTTCTCTGCTTTCATCATCCGCCCCAACAACATCCACACATTGGCGTTGTTCTGTATTTTGTTTGCCACAATTCTCAGCATTATACGAATGGCTTAAAATTGTAGAATTTTTGAGTGCCTACTAACGAGTTACACTTTACTCGTTATACACATCAAATGAGTGAAGAGACAGACTTTCATGTCTACTTATTTTGTTGGATTCAGTCAGAAGTATGTCTGTAGATAATGTCAATGCCATTAGCTTAAGTTGCTGGCGTTTGTTAGTAATCGTTTACAGAAGGAAACTTGCGAATAGATCCCGAAACGCCGGCCGGTGTGGCCAAGCGGTTCTAGGCGCTTCAGTCTGGAACCGCGCGACCACTACCGTCGCAGGTTCGAATCCTGCCTCGGGCATGGATGTGTGTGATGTCCTTAGGTTTAAGTAGTTCTAAGTTAAGTCCCATAGTGCTCAGAGCCATTTGAACCATTTGATCCCGAAACGTCCATATTTGTAGCTCATTATTTGAATTCCTCACAGACACAACCAGGCACAAGTTTTACACTCGATCTTAACTAGACGCCTACTATGTAGTACGTAGGACTGCTACGTCTAACATATTCGTTCGTATACACCATTAGATTTATACAAAGTGAATGAATTTGCTAAAAATTGTTACTACAGACAGAAAATTGGTTGGTTATCAGCAAGAAAACTAACATCGAGTTAAACGTTTTGGTGATTACCACAATGGCTTCATAGGCTTCCTTATTCTCAAGCAGTGAATACCGACGCTACCAGATACCGCCATACGTAGCCAAGTATTTGAATTAGAAAGCCGCCTTCAGGAAAAGAACATACAGTAAAGAAAGCCAAATATTTTCATATTAGTGTCATATGTCTACAAAAACAAAATTATTCAGTTCGTGAAATGATTTTCCTGGACATCGTTTGAGATCTGCAAACATCTTAGTAGGACCCCTAAAAATAGAGCTGCCAGAGTCAGAGGTTAATTGTCAACCGATAAGGAGTTAAGTATGTAAGCTGTTCTTGGTTGCATAAGTCACATATTTTGTTCTGTAGAACCACTACAAGGAATATCATTGGAAGAGTATCAAGTTTTTGAAGCAGCATGTAGCTAAGGAACTGGCTTACTTTAGCGCCTGTCTTACTCTTTGTTCTTGCCATTTATCAATACGAAAGTGATTCTGATACCAACCAGGGATTAAATAACCCATCTCCCCCTTCTCCCACCTCACTCACTTCTCTATGACTAGATTCCAGTTTGGTACAGCTCTTTCTCCTTGTCATAAAAAATTAATTGCAAGATAAACTGTTACTTATTGCATTGTCCATTTCATCATCAACAACTTGGCCTAAGGAGCTTGAAGCATGCGGTTGTGGTGCTTTTACTCCATTCCACTGCACTCGTTTGATGTTTTGGTCTGTTGAGTTTCTTCTCTGAAATCTTACCTTCGACGACGTTCTTTGAGAAGTCGTTATGATGGATGACATGGGTAGTCAACTTCGTTTTCCTTATTTATATGGTGTCAATCAGTGTCTTTTTATTGGTTTTTATGTGTGGGCTTAGATCCAATGGGAGTGTGGAATAAAATCATAAACCTTATGAAAATAAAAAATAATATTATTGTGAAAAAATAACCAAAGCAAAGGCAATCTACTCAAAAGTCCACAGCTATGAAATCGAAATCTGCAACTGGGTGATATTTAATTCCTTGTTGCACCACCCTCCATCGCATGAAGTTCACAAGAGGACGCTCAGGCTTGGCCCAGTTCTCTACGATGATCCTGTTTAGGTAATGCAGTGTGTGAGGATGGTCCCTCCTTCGACACTCTGCTGGTTTCAACTTGGTCCCATGCATTATCAGTCCGCTACATGTGAGCAGATACCGCAGGCATTTTATGTTTTTGATGCCTCCCGCTTCATGGAAGAACAAGTCCATGAGATGGGTGCGGTTTGCAGGCGTATTATCGTCTTGCAGGATGAATCTGTCGCCGAAATGTCGACTGGACAGATTGCAGCATCTTTTCCTGATTCAGCACAGTTCTCGGATTACCTTCAGTATCCATGGGAGACGTACGACAGCCATGCGTGGTACCGGGCAGAAACGTGGCTGAATCACTTCTTTGCTGTTCATCTGGGACTGTCTGCCGGAGAAGTATGTACGCCGGAGAGAGTGTAGAACGGTGGATTTCTGTATTAAAAATTTAATATATTTTCTTACAATTTTTAAGTTATAGCTTTCACTTTTTGTGTGCTACATTTCTTTTAGGAGATTACAAAAATTATACCAGGAAAGCAATATTTTGGCAATTCTGAAAAACTGTTCCATGGTACAACAAGTTAGTTTAACTATTAGCAAATAATACCTCGAAATTTGAAAGCGTTCCAATCGAGAAAATCTCATCAATACTGTATTTAAGTCTACCCGATACATAATTACCAGACCAGGAACAATCAGTAAGTGAAATCTTGTTATTTAGAAGTACTATTAAAAGCCGTTAGATGTTAAATATATTTTAAAATAGACACTGTTGAAAAAGAACATAAATTTTAATTTTCAAGACAGATAATATTATTAAGACGTTAAAGATCCACATTTCATTTGCAAATAGCACAGGTTCCATAGTAGAAGACCTTTTTCGGTTTCAAGGTTCAAGATGGTAGTCGACCGACGAAATACGGCTTAAGCGTCCACACATTATTTAACTAGATTTAAAACTATATAGAATGTTCACACCATAAATGTATTTCACAGGACTTAAATATGTAGAACTGAAAATGTTTACAAATGCCACGGAAAACACGACCTCGTGTCTGACAACAACAAAGACATTAGAAAATGCTGGATGCTGCCTATGACGGCCACTAGTACGTCTTCCTCAATGTTATGCCAATACTGGATACCGACCAGGAAATGTCATGTGTTCCTAGGTACACTATCCTCAAGGTACAAAACTCTTACCTGCCCGGCAGTCGATGATTATCAAGCATCAGCCAAACTGATTGATGTACCTCATAATGAGAAGCCTGAAGGGGCGATCAGAGGGTACTTCAAAGAAATTTTTCGTAGCCAAGATCACGTTCAAAACTCTCATCTTCAGATCTTTAAAACCTTCTTTGGTTGTATCGGTGCGTGATGTTCCATTGTATGGTCATTACTCGTGTCATGCTAACATTTTAGAAGAGAGCATATTGCGCCTTCCACAAATGTTTGTCAAACCAAAATTGCAAAGAGCTTTGTCACAAGGTTTGACATACCTGTGTGGAACGTGCAATATACTCTCCTCTAAAATGTTAATATTGTTTGAGTAATGAAAGCAATGTGGAACGTGACGTACCGATACAACCAAAAAAGATTTTAAATATCCGAAGACGACAGTTTTTCCTATTGAAACCGGCTATTAAAAGAACAGGAACGCGATCTTAGCTATAAAAAAATTCATCAGACGATCTGTACACTCGTCGATGAAGAGCATCCGATGCTGCAGATTGATGTTCCATCCCAAGTGTTCCGTTGCGATGTTTTTCGCACACCGCTACGCTGGGAGTCTTGTACAGTTGTTCATAATTCACGCCCTCAGGCGGTATTGGTACTGTAGAGACAGTTGTGTCCTGTCAAAACCTCCCAGTTTCTCAAAATGGAAGTTTGTTTTTTTGTTGCATTTCCCTCGAGTTTTCTACATTCCACAACTTACAGATAGAGACCATGAGCTCGCGTGCAACTGAACAGTATTCGTTTTCCTATTACATTCATTATACATGTGGTTGTAGGTAGCGATTTCCTGTGATCAGAACATAATTGAGAAAGAGGTTTATCATAGGTAACAAAAAAAAGGAAACCAGTAACTGTGCAAGCCATTATAGTACTTTATGTGTGATGTGCATAGCGTCAGTAGCAAGATCATCTCAGTTTTGGAAGACTCCGTTAAACAAGCTACACAGTACCTTACAGGTTAGTATGAACTAAACGTAAGAGTTTGCGTCCAGATATATAAACCACATCACCCTTGTGGAACAAGGGAATGAAGCTTTAATCCTAGCTAGACGGAAACGAACTGGGAGTGAGGTCTAGGCGTAGGGGAGTTCATCTCGCCTATGGTAGCAACTCTGGACACAGCAAAACTCGATAGGAGCCAACGACAGTAGTGGCAACTGAAACTGGTCTAACTGCCGGGCTCACCGAACACATACTTAACTACAATTGGCAATGCGCAACCGAGTCCCGTAAGAGTTCGGGCAGTGCATGTGCATCCAGCACAGAAGAAGAAGGTCAATGGTTCAAATGCTTCTGAGCACTATGGAACTTAACTTCTGAAGTCATCAGTCCCCTAGATCTTAGAACTACTTAAACCTACCTAACCTAAGGACATCACACACGTCCATGGCCGAGGCAGGATTCGAACCTGCTACCGTAGCGGTCGTGAAGTTCCAGACCGCCTAGAACCGCTCGGCCACCCCGGCCAGCAAGAAGGTCATTGGCCGGTTAGCCTTAACTATATGAAGATGGTATCTGTTCTTTCGGACATGTCCGAAAGAACAGATACCATCTTCATGTTCCTATGTAATGATGCAAAAGTGTGGCTCCCTGCGATGTCATCTCGGGCTCAACGGTACTTCAGACAGCAGGGTGTCGACACTTGTGAAAAGAAGGTCACAGTTAGAAAGTTCACGTGATGTCTTAGGTGGGTTAATAATGTCATATTGGCATCAAATTTGTCCACAATCCTGCCTAAAGCCACGGTGGACATGTCACACGATGAGAAGGTCGTCATACCCCCTCTTACTTACATTAACCTCTTCCTTTGACGCCTCTGCGATGGGAGTCAGAACCGCGACGCCCAGCGTTAAAATCCTATTTTCTTATGAATAGTTAAGGAAAACGTTCCAGATACACCGCTACTCAGAATCGGCACGAAGAGGGCGCAAGGGATGGCATAAGGGGCGTCAATGAAACCGCCCCTTTCCCTGAGGCGTTGATTCCCTTATACTTCGTGGACTAAAACGACAATTCGCAGTTCGATGAGCAACGGGAAGACGTTCTTAACAACCTTTGATACTGCTGACACCCTCGGGCGTTTCAGTCCTTCTCTAAGGACATTGTAAGCTGTATCCCCATCGAACATAATTGCACTCGTTTGGAGCGCAGCGCGACCGCAGTTTTTGCTCTCGTCTGCGGTTTGGGACCATTAGGCACCGTTAAAAATGATTGTGCGAAATCCGAGCGTGATCCAAAGCAGCTAAGGGAAACACGTCCACGGAGGCACTGGTAAGAGTTGTGGTGAAATTTTTGCCAATGTGACATTATTAACCCACCTAATACGTAACAGGAATTTCTGAGTTGTGGCCTTTTTTCCGCAAACGTCGACACCATGCTGTTTGAAGCATCATAGAGCCAGAGAGTGGCATCGCAGAGCGCCACGCTCCTGTAGCATTACAGAAGAAGGTTGTGCACAGATTTGAGTGAAATTTCAAACTTAAGCATCTCAATGGGTGGGAATTACGGGATTTCGAAAAAGTGATTCTCTAATTCTGTTGCGCAATGTAGACATATTCCATATGCAAAGCGCATGAGATACAAAACATAGGAAACAACCGTTTGGGGGAAAAAGGTGGTATAAAGTATTTACAAATATTTACTATTAAAAACAGTCTTGATCACGATTTATTTATCAAGGTGATTCTCCAACAGAAAGAGGTTCCCACTCAATGGTCTGAAGATGACCACAGTAGTGATCGAAACCGGTCACCTTGATAAATAAATCGTGATCAAGACTGTTTTTAATAGTAAATATTTGTAACGACATTGATCACTGCCTGTCCCATAATGTATTCAAAAGTAATTAAAGTATTTACCTCTTTGAAACTTGTGTCCAAAAACATGAACGACGCGGAGTCACCTAGAGTCAGTAAAAGCTGCATCCGCATAACGCTATCAGTTCTGTGATATGTCAACAGAAGAGGAAAATTTATACTGACAGATGTATACAAAATAAAATTCAGTAGTTGTAGCGGCTTCGGTTCAGCACATACTGGAATAGGACTCGACTTCCATTTCAGTGAATAAGTAGCACCATCTCAACTTAAAGGACACATAGTTGCCTGCATCAGGAACAAACTTCCACGAAATACAGCGAAAGCACCGAACACCCCCCCCCCCCCCCCCCCCACAGGTAATATACTGAATGCAATCACTATGAAAAAAATATTAAAAAATTAACGGCATTTGTGTAAGCTACTTAATTCAGTCACCAAGATCACAGCTAACTAATTTTGCCAGCAAGAACAATGAATGATGCTATAATAACCAAGAAATGATGTTAGAAAGAAAATTGTTAAGTTTTATGGCAAATATGTTTACAGAAGAAAGTTGGATACCTCATATATCTTCCATAATAAATAGGCATTATTCCGTAAAGAATATACATGAACTGTTGCAATGAAAACAGGAACGACGCGGAGTCACCTAGAGTCAGTAAAAGTTGCATCCGCATAACGCTATCAGTTCTGTGATATGTCAACAGAAGAAGAAAATTTATACTGACAAATGTACCAATGTTCTGCATAAAAGCAATATTAAAATAGTGAACAATCATCACAATAAAACTGTTTTTGATCTACCAAAATATAACTTTAATGTGGTAGAGAACAGAAAACAATGTGTCTCGTCTTGATGAGCAAACTACAATCTTTACAATATCTGCGGCGCACTATCGAGTTACTTGAGTCAAAACCTGTGAGAAACTTCGGCAATTGTCTGCTGGCACAAAATCAGTACAACTAAGTGTAGCTGTTACTAAAGGATGCGTATCCGTGTGTGTGTGTGTGTGTGTGTGTGTGTGTGTGTGTGTGTGTGTATGGGAAATGAAAAAAATCCGTAACGGTAACAATGGTTGGCAATTTTCGTTTCATGCTGGAGACTTGTAGGTTGTGTAAGTTGATTATTTTGACTGAAACTGAAGAAACTGGATTGCACAGAGAGTTGCTGTAGCCGGTAAAGCACCTTAATGCAGTACTTGGCTACGAAACTCGTTGCTATTGATTAAAGAAGTAAGATATAGTAGTCTCTGAGTGTTCATCTTTTTCTGCGTTAGTTTATGATGTCAGACACAATTACACACTTGAAGATGTACTTCCGTCCACATATATGCTGAACGATGGTCGAAAGTGCACCATACATATTGTGTGCTCTTAACGATCGGTATAAAATTATTTAAAACCTGTAACACGGACTCCATGGATCGAAGCTATGGTCTCTGTACGTGACCGCATACGGCTCCTAAACGAATAATCGGGCAGGAAGATCGTGGCAGCGTGTACATATTCTGCGCTGAATGCTACTTCACTTGTTGGCCTACTCAGGCCTCAGTCACGCATGAAAGATTGACTATTGGCCGTCCACCGAAATTCGCCACTACACCCGCATCCGTAATGAAAGCAGATTAACGCTTGCGCTACAGCTTTCTATGTCGCATTCTCCTACCGATCGATAGACTGAATGAATGAATATGTAGTACAGTGCATATATTCAAGCTACACTCGACAGAAAAAAAGTTGGTGTAACTATGTTCGAGCCATATTTGCGTTGTAATGAACTCTTAAAGCAGTCACGTTTCAAAACAGTTCGTTAACTTACGACTGTTTGGTGTTACGAGATATTTTACCAGAAACAATAAAAAGGCAAGTAGTGCGTAACGAACGGCACCCCGGAGAAAGTTACCAGGAACTGTGAACAGTACGACTTCCACGGTACTGCCGTGGCCTCATTCTACCGGAGTCTACAAAGGAAACAAAAAAAAAGTCATGTTCTCAATGGGAAGACAGCTCGTGAACTTACACAAAGTTTTTCTTATGTCTCTGAGGTTTGCAGCCAGATGATACTATGTAAGCGAAACACGACAGCACAAAATATGTTATGTGACAAGAAAGAAAATCCTTTGTAGTTAGAGTTAGGCAAAAGCACATTTTTTTTTTTTTTTTTTTTTTTTTTTTTTTTTTTTTTTTTTTTTTTTTTTTTTTGTAACGAAGGATTCAATTCCGGCAACGATGAATCTTTTTGGGCAGAACTGAATAAGAGTAGGGAAGGTAATCGTCTGTCCCCTTTTTGGAGATACTATCTCGAACTTCACCATAAGCTGTTTAGGGAAAACATTGGAAGAACTAAATCAGGATGACAGGACGGGGATATGAGGCCCAAGCGTCCAGTGTTTTAAGCACCGCGCTACATCAGACACTAATTTCTGTGTAATAAACATCTTTCTATGTTCGGTGGAAGAGACTGTGAGACAATTACTGTAATTCCACAAACTTCTGCGTTGCCTTTTTAAGTGGTTATCTCTCTTGCAATGATAAAGAGGGGGTGGATAGTGTGCGAAAGACGCTGCGTGTTGAAACGTTCGCCTTAAGATCCTCTGAATGTTTTGATGCCAATACGCTTTGGTTTTTAATATTAAGCTTGTGTAGATGTTAAGTTTCCACATAATGCATCAAAAAGTTATGAAATAAATCAATACCCCAGAGCGACTCTTTGACTCTGTAGTGTATTGTGCGCTACTTTGAAGCATCCTGACAGATAAAAAATCTGAAGTTTAAAGAGTAGCAGAGAGGTAATGGCACATTTGTAACTAGCTGTTTGAGTCCCAGTCCGGCATTCAATCTTAATCTGCTAAAAAACAAAATCACCGTAATACGATGTTTTCCCAAAGACAGTTACCCAGTATACTAGGTTTAGTGAATTCCCTTCTTTGTTCTGATCCTGTCACATTCGTCGCATATCAGCTTATACAAGGCTTTGGATCTTAACAAGGGTTGTAACGTCCCCTTAGAAAAATTAAGAATGACAGTGCTGGAAAAATTCTTACGTTATTTGATACAGAGACAACTGCGTAAAACTCAACGTACTCAAACAGTTTACTCTTTGCCTATTCTGGTCATCACTAAACTGACACTCAATATTTTTAGCGCAACGCAGTCTGACTTTCAATAATCCCTACAAAAGAATGGTCCTGGCTAACAATAATCAATACCTTTCATGAATCACTTACCTCGCAAAAATTTTCGTTAATCGAACTACTGCAATACAGCGAGCGCCAATACTGCCAGCTACATAAAAGATTCTAACTACTGAAGGCACTAACTGCTGATAGGCATAGTTAGCAAATGAAAGATTTGATAGAGAACAAACAATGTATTTATCATAATAATGTTCAAAAGTCATCATGTATATATATCTATCAATTCATGACATCCATCTTTGCAAATTTCCTTTTTTCTGGCGGACACACGTCCAGATCGTCCTCTCAAAACTCTAGCATCTCTCTCCCCACATCCACCACTGCTGGCGGCTCACCTCCAACTGCACATCGCTACGCGCTGTTCACAAACTGTCCAACACTACATTAGCGAATATTCCAACAATGAGTCCAACCAGCCACAGACTGCACTCAGCGCAGTCAGCGATTTTCATTCAGAGCGCTACGTGGCGTTACCAATATAAAAACGTAAGCAGACTACGTACAGGGTCATCTCGGAGTTATCAATAGCAACTGCATGAGTCATTCGAGGAAATCTTGTGTCATATACCTTCGGCCAAATACTATCACTAGTGAAATACAGTGTTGGTAGCTGCACTGAAAACTGATGCTAATAAACTGCCTACTAGAAGAGACAAACGTTTCCGATTGACTGACGAGAGGTTCATCATTATAAAAGAGTGTGCTCCAAGGTGGTGAACGAGACCGATTTAGTACACGTATCATTAGTGTAAGGCGAAGCAGGTGTAAGCACGTTGTGATCACACGCGTGCGTGGTGCGTGCGTTCCCGTCCGCCGCACTGCGTGGGAGCAGCATATCCGGCAGGAATCTGCGGAAGGCAGGTGCGTGGTGCGTTACGCAGGCCGCGTGTCGCACCTGTCCCATAATGCACGAGGCAGGTGCAGACTGCGCGTGAAATCACAGCGCTCTCTGCAAACGGACGTTGGACAGCATTTATCTCTCTCCCTCTGTTAATAGCTTCCGTAGAAGTGTCAGTTAAATTTTGCTATCTATAACTTCTGTCTTTTCTCATTTGGGAGATGTAACACCTCAACGCTTATAATGGATAAATGACACGAAGACTTCAAAAAATCAACGACGTACTTCTGCTCCCCTGGAATTTTGCTTTTTAATGCACTGGTAACATTTCAGTACGTGCAAACTTACTCATGTTGTTGTTGTTGTCTGAAGCCGGCCACCGTGACCGAGCCGTTCTAGGCGCTTCAGTCCGGAATCGCGCTGCTGCTACGGTCTCAAGGCTCGAATCCTGCCTCGGGCATGGATGTGTGTTATGTCCTTAGGTTAGTTAGGTTTAAATAGTTCTACGCCTAGGGGACTGATGACCACAGATCTTAGGTCCCATAGTGCTTAGAGCCATTTGAGCCATGTTTGTTGTCTGAGAAGTGGTAAACTGATGATTCCCTGAAACCTTTGAATGTATCCTATCAAATGATTGCTTCATTTAGTCACGTTGTACCATACATAAATCACTTTTCTCCTCAATTCTATTCGGTTATCTTGTCTGCCCATCTAGTATTAAAAATTTTCTCCATCTCTGATTACCTCGATATCATAGACATATGAGGGGCTCTAAGACATCTTAAGTTACAGAAGTCAGGATGTTGTCTTCGCCAACGGGTGTTCATCAGATACAGATGTATCGTCAGGAGTGCCGTGGGAAGTGTGACATGACCGCTATTATATTCTATTGGCGGACAGGGTGGGCAGCAATCTGCGGTTGTTTGCTAATGATGCTGCGGTCTACGCTAAGGTGTCGAAGTTGAGTGCCTGTAGGAAGATACAAGATGACAGACAAAATTTCTAGTTAATGTGATGACTGGCAGCTAGCTCCAAATTTAGAAAAATATATGTTAATGTGGATGAGTAGGAAAAACAAATCTTAAATTTCCTGCTTGACACAGTCACGCCGTTTAAATACCTGGGTTTTAAGAAGAAAAGGGATATGAAATGGAACTGGCATGTGGGGACTGCGTTGGGGAAGACGAATGGTCGAGTTCGGTTTATTGGGAGAATTTTAGGAGAGTGTGGTTCATCTGTAAAGGAGACCGCATATAGGACACTGGTGCGACCCATTGTTGAGTACTGTTCGAGTGTTTCGGATCCGCACCATATCGAATTCAAGGAAAACATCGAAGCCATTCAGAGGCGGGGTGCTAGAATTGTTACCGATAGATTCGAACAGGACGCTAGTATTATGAAGAGGACTTAGATGGGAATCACTCCCTTTTCGAGGAGTACAGTTGAGAAAATTTAGCGAACCGGGCATTTGAGGCTGGCTGCAGAACGATTCTGCTGCCGCCAACATACATATCGCGTAAGGACCACGAAGATAGGATTAGAGCGACTAGGGCTCGTACGGAGACATATAGACACTCGTTTTTCTTCGCTCTTTTTGCGGGTGGAAGAGGAAAGGAAATGACCAGTAGTGGTACAGGGTACCCTCTGCCACGAACCATACGGTGGCTTGCGGAGCATCTATGTAGATGTATATGTAGATACATTTTGGTGTATGATCCTACAACAGATGCACGTATGGTCCGTTGGAAATCTTCTCATACTCCGTCGGATGCGTCCCACGTTTCGTACTAACACATCTCTCCCCAGAAATGTAAAATCGTTAGTATCGTGCCGTGTTTCTCCACAGATATGCTACATGTTCCTCGTTCGATAGTGCATTTACGAACCAGCTAATGCCGTACCAGCATCTGGAAATTTTTTCTTATTCTGTCGGGTATTAAGGTATTACGAGGAAATATTTTTCAGATTGTTCATTGGCGTGTGCGAGCTGATGAATGATTACAATTTTTTACTGCTTGCTATTTATAGTATTCTGAGTAGTGGCGTGTGGAATACGAATAGCGTGGCCGAGGTGATGATTCGGTCGTTCACATGGGAGCTTCGAGTAATTTGTTGCACGTTTGACTGCATGTCGTCCTATAGAGTTACGTGGTCTACGAGATCGTAGCATGTTATGTTCCGTACTGGTATATGTACGTTGCTGTAAGTTAGTCAAACGCTTTAACATTTTTTATTGTGAACACATAACTGATGTCAGTCTTGTGAGGCTGAATCCTTTACTGACTCTAGGAGGCTTCGCGTTGCTCATGTAAGCGAGCGTGACCTTATGTACCCGGATTTGCACAAAACTCCCAAAACAAATAACTGCGTAATGGTTAGTGTTTTTAATTCAAATTCGGTGTGTAGGAATATAGCAACAGAAATATTACGATAGGACAATGACTATGCACAGACCGTCAGTGTAATTTATGATTGTAACCTTTGCATTCTTGCATGAGGATAAATACACAGTTGATCTGCGCAAGTCTAAAATTCTTTGCCATATTCATAACACGTTTAAAGTATGTCTATCGATGTTCCAATTGTGATATGTCATGCCTGCATCAGGCCGTAGGATCGGCCTGTAGTCTAGACCAGTGATCGTCAACATTTTTGCTCAAGAGGCAATACCGACATTTTGAGGGGACGTCAGCTCCATATGTACCGATATTGTTATTGACCGAAGTTTAGTATGGTATGAGCTCCCAGAACAAAAAAGGGAATAGGTCTCATGCTAAAAACTACCGCCCAGTCTCGCTTCTGACAGCTTTATTTGAAATGCCTGGTTCACTGTTGGGGATTCCAGAGCCGGTATCTAAGTGGCTTGTGAGTGGAACCCATAAGGCTGACTTAAGGACAACGAGTTTCCCGTGCAGGCAGGTGTTTTCCAAAACCCATTGGCAACCGAGAGAACAGAAAGACTATCAAACTCAATGAAAAGTTGGTTAACAAAAAGTCAGAAGTCGAAAATATTTTTAATAATCATTTTTAAGTATTGTAGATAATATAGGATCCAGCTATTCATTAGAAAATGCATAAGAAAGAGGCAATACCAATGCAGTTTGATAAAACTGAAACTCAGTCCACCTCTACATAATAAATTCACTCAAAAGTAAAAGTTCGCATGGAATTGATGGCATTCCCAACAGAGCACTAAAAGTTTGCTCCCAACGAATAAGTACGATTCTCAGCCACATATGTAGTAGCTCACTGAAAGAGAGCATTTTCCGGATGGACTGAAATATGCTGTTGTTAAACCATTGCATAAAAAGGGGGTAGAACTGATGCTAACAACCATCACCCAATCTCACTTCTCACAGTTTTTTCCAAAATGCTTGGAAAAGTAATGTATTCAAGACCAGCTTCACATATTCGTAAAAATGAAGTACTTACAAAATTTTCAGAAAGGCTTTTCAACAGAAAATGCTGTATATGCTTTCACTGGCCAAATATTAAATTCTATGATTAACTGAATGCCACCCATTGGGATATTTTGTGATCTCTCGAAGGCTTATGACTGTGTGAACCACAAAATTCTTCTAAATAAGCTGAAGTACTGTGGTATGAGTGGGACAATAAACAAATGGTTTAATTCATATTTAACTGTAAGAATGCAGTAGGTTGGAATTAACAGTACAGATAATCTGCAAAAAAAAATCAGCAGTGTCCCACAGAGTTCAGTCTTGGGTCCATTATTGTTCTTAATATATATTAATGAGTCTTGGGTCCATGATTGTTCTTAGTATATATTAATCACTTGCCACTTTATATTCATGAAGATGCAAAGCTAATTCTTTTTTTTCTGATGATACAAGTATAGTAATCACGATGCACAGCAAAGTGGTTCTTTGTAAATGGACTCTGTAAATTTTGAGAAACACACTATTTACAATTCTATACAGTAACTGGCATAATACCATCGATAAATATAGACTTTGAACAGAAGTCTGTTGCTAAGGCAGAATATTCACATTTTCTGGGTGAATACATTGATGGGAAACTGGACTGGAAGAAACACATTGATGATTTGCTGAAACAGTTAGGTTCAGCTACTTACGCTATTAGGATTATTGCAAATTTTGTACGGCTGTTTTATTCACTACTTTCATATGACATCAAATTTTGGGGTAATTCATCATTAAGAGAAAAAGAATTAATTGCATAAAAGCTTGTAATCAGAATAATAGCTGGAGCCCACCCAAGATCACATTGCAGACATTTATTTAAGGAACTCGGGATATTCACAGTTCCTTCGCTATGCATATACTAACTTACGAAATTTGTTATTAATAACACATCCCAATTCAGAAATAATAGCGAAGTGCATAGTTACAACACTAGAAGAAAATATGATTTTCACTATTCTGGGTTAAATCTAACTTTCGCACAAAAGGGGTGAACTATGCTGCCACAAAATTTATTTGTCATTTGCAAAATAGCATTAAAAGTCTGACAAATAAGCAACCAACATTTAAAAACAAATTAAACTAATTTCTGAATTGCAACTCATTCTACTCATTAGAAGAATATTTAGATAGACAGAAAAAAATTGTAAAAATTGTATTGTTTAGTGAAAACTTATATAAAACTGATACATTCCATATGATCACAAAAAGTCATATTCGTGAGCTATGGAACGAGTATTAATGTAACGATCTACAAAACTCCTGTCGGGAAGCAGCAGTCTGCAGAGGAGTGCTATTTAGGAACAGGGGGTCGGCTGGCAGCCCTCCTGAGTGTAACACACAAGCTGTGGTCCCTCTGAGACAGTGGGTACTTTAAAAGTGCTTCACATTTCTGAAGGTGGGAGTAAGTGATTCTTCGTGATCTATAAAATTATGTTTTCAGTACAGAAAGGCTAAAGGAATTCACCAGTTCTGATTAGTGTTTCGAATTTCATACACTCTAAGAAGGAATTATCCGAATGAGACGGAAATCGGTAGGTGTCATGTACACGTACAGACAAACAAAGGTTACAGTTTCAGCTGAACTGGATGATTCATTCAAGAGAAAGAGCTTCACAAATCGAGAAAATGAACAAAGCGTTGGTCCACCTCTAGTCCTTACGCAGGCAGTTATTCGGCTTGGCATTGATTGACAGAGTTGTTGAATGTCCTTCTGACAGATACTGTGCCAGATTCTGTCCGATTGAATTGATAGATCTTCAAAACCCCGAGCTCGTTGGAGGGTCCTGGCTATAATACTCCAAACGTTCTCAACTAGTGTGAGATCCGACGACCTTGTTGACCAAGGTAGGTTTTGGCAAGCACGAAGACAAGCAGCAGAAACTCTCACCGAACTGGCATTGTATTGCTGAAATGTAGGCCTAGGATAGCTTACCATAAAGGGCAACAAAACGGGGCGTACAGTACCGTCGCCGTACAGCTGTGCTGTAAGCGTTCCGTGGAAGAGGTCCTGCTATGAAATGAAATGGCCCCACAGACCATCACACCTGATTGTCGGCATGTGAGGCAGCAACAGTCAGTTTAGTATCCCACCACTGCTGGGGCGATTCCAGGAACGTCTTCTCTGGTGATCGGGGCTCAGATCGAAGTGGGTCTCGTCACTGAAGATAATTCTACTCTGGTCAATGAGATTCCACGCCGAATGTACCCGACAACACTGCAAACGGTCTTGTATGTGCACAAGAGGCGCCATGGGCTCAGCCCCCTTTCTGCGAGCCTCCTATTAATGATACTTGTGGCCACTGAAGAACCAGCTGCTCGTCGGATATATAATAATGATGCATCTAGGGCTAGGGCTCTGAGTGTCTCTCTGACGATTGCTCGGTCCTCTCATTGACGCTGCATTCGGTCATGGTTCATTCATTCCTGGCAGCAGCATCGAATAGTTGCATCGACCCTATTGAAATGTCGAGCTATTCGCCGATTCCTCCAACGGACTTCTTTGAATTCAACAACACGTCCTCTATCAAATGCTGACATGTGCGTGTATTGTTCATGAGCGTGATTGGAAGGTATAGTTACTGTCTAACTGAGTACACAAAACGAAATTGGTTCAAATGGCTCTGAGCACTATGGGACTCAACAGCTGAGATCATAAGTCCCCTAGAACTTAGAACTACTTAAACCTAACTAACCTAACGACATCACACACATCCATGCCCGAGGCAGGATTCGAACCTGCGACCGCAGCAGTCACGCGGTTGCGGACTGAAGCGTCTAGAACCGCTCGGCCATCGTGCCGTCTAAAACGAAATTCCCAAATACTTTACGCTCTGGAGTCGACATGTCCCATGTTTGCTATCCTTGGCAGTTACATGGTGAAATTGCGCTGCTGCGTCACACATTGACCCATCGGCCGCCAAATACCAATTTGTGACCAATTTGCGTAACTCCTTCGTTGTGCATCGTTTTTTATTTGCATTAGAGTGTAGGTTAGTACTGCAGCTCAGTGTGTGGGCACGTGAGTGGTCAAAACAGAATTCTCACTAAGTAGTGGAGCTTTGAGCTAGACTGGTTTTAATAGCGTAGGAGTGCAGTAAATTGATTTAGGGCCGCCAATAGTTTCCCGGTAACTCATTCGAGTAATACATCATGTAATTTTTCCTGTGCATCCAGCAGCTGTGCGACATTATGAGCTCTCCGATGACGAGACAAAGGAACATGTCACAGTGTCAAAACGAAAATATTTCTGTTACCTTCAGCAGCTTTGTGTGACCACTGTTGAATATAGTTGGTGCTGTAATCTTATTTTTGTCACTTTTACTGTCAAAGTTTCGGTGAGTTTTTTGTTCCTTATTTTCTTCACTAATTTGTTCCTAAACGTAAGGTGACACTCGATTTCATGCTGTAATCTATCTTATCGTGACTAGTTCCATTTATGGGTAAACGCATTGAAACACCAGAAACAGAACAATTACCACACCTCATACGGTGTGCGAAACCTATTGGGATTCAAAACAGGTTCCATTCATCTCGGAAATGATACAGATCTTGTATGGTTTTCAGTGACATCTTACACCAGTCTTTCTGCAAAATAGTGGCAAATTCCGGTAACGACGATGGAGATCCATAGCGATCAGGCACCCTTCTCTTCAAAATACACAACGAAGCCTCAATAATACTGAGATTTGGCAACTTCAGTGGCCAGGAGAGATGCGACAATTCATCCTTGTGTTCAGATAACCGTTTCTGCCGGCCGGAGTAGCCGAGCGGTTCTAGGCGCTACAGTCCGGAACCGCGCGACCGCTACGGTCGCAGGTTCGAATCTTGCCTCGGGCATGGATGTGTATGATGTCCTTAGGTTTAAGTAGTTCTAAATTATAGGGGACTGATGACCTCAGAAGTTAAGTCCCATAGTGCTCAGAGCCATTTGAACCAACCATTTCCGGAAGATGACAGCTGTGTGAAAGGGGGCTGTGTTTCCTTTGAACACAGCATCACCATTGGGGAACAAACATTGCACCAAATTTGTCGCATATTGCTTGACAATAATACGACCTTGCAGAGTAACCGTGACGCCCAGGAAACACCACGATATAGCCACTCAAATCATCATCCAATCCCTGTCATGTTTCACTCCTGGATCACAAACTCGGCCAGATTTTGAAAAAAATGTGAACAAATATTTATCTAAAGAAATTACTTTATTCAGTTACTCCATATTACACGTCTTATAGCTTCGGCACCACTTTTTCCTGTTGCGGGCATTTGCATAACTGATGTGTGGTTTTGGAATTCCAGTTCGCTCTGTAACTCCCAGCTTATGGAGCTCCTTTCGAGTTATTTTGATACTGTCAAGGTTTGTTTCAGTCCTGCAGTGACATTAGGAGATGGTGACCTCTTCTTTTTTCGTCACAATCCTCTTCAATTGCCGTTCTTCACGATCACTCAACACACACTTTCGAGTGTGTTGTGACTCAGCAGAAGGTGTTTTTCCGCTTTCCCTTTATACAGTGTAAATCTTGGAGACGATGCCTCTTGCAGCATCAAACACTGCTTCTACAAGCAGCAACGATTTACCCACGTTCGAATTTACTTATCTCCGACATGGTGCACGCACGCTTACTCGTGACACTGTTCTCACTACGACTGCTACTTGAAACCTATTGCCGGCCGGAGTGGCCGAGCGGTTCTTGGCGCTTCAGTCTAGAACCGCGCGACCGCTACGGTCGCAGGTTCGAATCCTGCCTCGGGCATGGATGTGTGTGATGTCCTTAGGTTAGTTAGGTTTAAGTAGTTCTAAGTGTGGTGAGAGTGGTCACACTCGAAAAGACTGCAAGGCCACAGGAGTCTGCATTCCTTGCAAGAGTCGTGGCAAAAAGTCTTGTGGAGCCACAGGACGGAACTGCCCTACCTACAGGATGCTCGAGCAAAGGCTAATTTCAAGAACTGATTATGGCTGAAAGCGGCATACCAAGCACGATGCCAAAGCGTAAATCCCCGAGCAAAAGGAGGAGGGATGCTATGAGAACAAGCAAATTTAGGGAATTCCTGAAGTCGCTTTCGAGCACTGACAAAACAACAGTCGACAAATCCGTACAGAGTTCCCCACAAAGGAAATTGGTATTCAAACTGAGTTCCCCTTGGTGGTCAGAGCACCCTCCTATCAAAGCCGGGACACGATGCCGACTAAGGACCCAAACCGGAAAGAACATCCTGTGGTAGCGGCAGATGAATCTGTATATCAACCACTGCAAGAAAATACAATTACAAGCTCCGCTGCAAATTTCGTCACACAAGACAACCCGGTGGTTAGGTTGCGACCTGTAGATCCGGTAAGTGTGTACCCGAATCTCGAGTACACCATGCAACTGGCGAGGCTGGAGCAGCCGACTACCCTGACCACTGCCTTACGTCATGTGGTCCGCGTAGGATATGAGAACGTGTAAGTAGGCTGTTTAAGTTTTTATACTGGTAACGCCACGTAGCGCACTGTATGAAAATCACTGTCTGTGCTGTGCGCAGTCTGTGGCTGGTTTGCATTATTGTTGGCTATTGTAGTGTTGGGCAGTAGGCTGTTAACAGCGCGTAGCGTTGCGCAGTTGGAGGTGAGCCGCCAGCAGTGGTGGATGTCGGGAGAGAAATGGCGGAGTTTTGAAATTTGTAAGACTGTAAGACTGCTATATATATTATGACTTTTAAACACTGTTAAGGTAAATACATTGTTTGTTCTCTGTCAAAATCTTTCATTTGCTAACTATGCCTATCAGTAGTTAGTGCCTTCAGTAGTTTGAATCTTTTACTTAGCTGGCAGTAGTGGCGCTCGCTGTATTGCAGTAGTTCGAGTAACGAAGATTTTTGTGAGGTAAGTGATTTGTGCAAAGTATAGGTTAATGTTAGTCAGGGCCATTCTTTTGTAGGGATTTTTGAAAGTCAGATTGCGTTGCGCTAAAAATATTGTGTGTCAGTTTAAGCACAGTCATGTATAATTTTTTTAAGTGGACGTTTCATATGGTGACCCTGCCAGGATTCGAACCTGGAATCTTCTGATTTTTTCTTGTAGTTTGTGCAATTAGTGCAGCCTTTGTTTATTGCTAATGCGTAATTGTAGAGAGAATTTCCTTTGTAGATTTGCACCCAGTATTTCGCAGTTGCGCTTGCAATTAACGAGATATTATTTTCAGTGCTATGTTAATGCGTTTTCTTATTTTGCTCTTCAAATTGTGCTTTTCTGTGTTGTCGTGTGAAATATTGTGACTATCATGGCCTGTGAAAAACGTAATACTAGGCTCCAAAGTAAACTGAGAAATGACAGTGAAGACGAAAGCAGTGTGTTAGCGCCACTGTGTAATGAATTAACTAATGTTCAAAGTAGTAATTTGGTAATTGTGCATAGGCAAATGGAGCGGGCTGCAAATAATGGTGTAGGCAGTGAAACAATTAGTGAACAGGGAAGCATTATCGATCGATCGGTCGGCAACAGCTTGCCTCAGGAATCCGAAATGACAGGACACAATCTTGCAAATACTGTAGATTCAGGTTTTGCATTCTCGCCGTTTTCTCAAATAGGTCAAGACACATTTTCTGCTTTTCAAAATGCGAATATTGCCGGTTCAAATGCATTGCCGAATAGCACTGAGGTACATGTGAATTTTTATTACAATTAATGCAACAAATGGGACAAAAGTTTCAAAAGTTAGACACAATGGAACAAAATCTTCAAACGTTAGACACAATGGAACAACACCAGAGACAAACACAGCAACAGTTAGACACAATGGAACAAAATCAGAGACAAACACAGCAAAAGCTTCAAAAGTTAGACACCACACTTGAACAAACACGTGAAGATTTAACTACTGAGTTACATAACATTGAATCGAAGTGTCAAAAAGTCTGTAATGACGTAAAAACACAAATTTGTGAGCATTTTCAACCTATTTTTTCGCGGCATCTTTCCCTGTAATTGTTACTACTCTGCCAACGGTTGTCATACGGGTGGTGTCTGTTTTGGTCACAATTTGTGTTGTGAGAATAGCCTTGTCGTGTCCAGTTATTATTTCTTTCATCGCGGAATTGTGACGGATGTGAACTGTAATTGTTTTGTTCCTGTTTTCGCGTTCCGCGATTGTCAGTGTCAATTTTCAATTCTTGTAACAGTCCCTGAAAAGATTCCATGTCATCTTTGCAACGTCCTGCCAAAATAATATGTCGTAAATGTTCAGGTAGTTTGATTAAGCAAATGCGGATCAGTTCTGAGGGGCTGTATGGGTTTGACAGGTACTGATTCTTGTGCAACATGTCTTCAATATATTTCACAAGACTGGAAAATTCAGATTGTTCGAAATGTTTCATCATTATGATGCTATGTTTTACTCTGTCTTGTGTGGCTTGAGACCAATATGCTAAGAGGAAGGCATGGCAAAATTCTCCTTCACTGTGGCAATCGTGAATGACCGATCCCATTCTTACAGCTGGTTCATTCTCTAAGTAGCCACACATAAATTCTAATCTGTGCTCTAATGACCAGTTGGGAGGAAAACAATGAGAGAATTGATGGAGCCACGCTTGTGGATGAATGTCGTTGCCAGAATTCTTAAATGTTTTGAATTTACGTGTAGTAATGAACAGCTTATAGTCAAAATTATCGTGTTGGCGAGTAGCATATCGGTCATTGTTACGTCGTGTCGGCGGTTCCATCTCAAAATTCGGTGTACCTTGCCAATTTCTTTCATAATTTCCGAAATGCCCTGTGTTATTATTTTGTGGCTTTTATGTATTTCTAAGTTCCTCTTCCCGTATTGGAGTGCGAGTGTCCTCTTAAATATGTAATTTTTGTATTACTTGTGCCAACTGATCTTGTACTTCCCGGATTTCTCTTTTGTATTGAGTATTAATTTGATACTGATTTTGTTTGAATTTCTTAATTTGTTCATACTCTTCTGTGTCAGTGACGGCTACAGGTCTTGTGTCATTCAGATCATCATAGACCTTTGCAGATAAGTTAGTGACCTGATCCGAAAGTTCGACTACTTTCTCCAATAGTGTACTTATTTCCTCAGTGTGTTTTTCTGAACCAAGTTTCAGAGTGTCCATTTGTGTTGAAATCGTATCTACTGTGTCCTTTAAGTTTTCCTGAGTTTTTGCAAGTAGCGTAACCGAATCGGTAGATGCAACTGAGTCAATTTTAGCCCACAAGGTCTCATGATTTTCATGAACAATGGTTTGCAGTTCTTTTATGGCTGCTTCATGATTCTGTAATGCAATTCCGCGATGAAAGAAATAATAACTGGACACGACAAGGCTATTCTCACAACACAAATTGTGACCAAAACAGACACCACCCGTATGACAACCGTTGGCAGAGTAGTAATAATTACAGGGAAAGATCACCTCTCCGCGGTAGTGACTATCACAGAGACAATCAGAGAAACAGACAATATGGGAACCAAGATAATTATTATCAAGGGAGACAGAATAACTTTAGACGCAATGGTCCAGCGCAATGGTCCACCAGGTGACCGACAAGAAAGAAACTATGGAATCTACCGACATGACGACAGACGATACGATTGTAACGACAGACCTGAATTGCATCAGAACTGGCGGGATTCAAACAGGGCGGGGCTCTCTCGACAAGATGAATTTGTAGAAGTTAGGTCTCCAAATCCCAATAACGACGCGCGCCGACAAAGAGACAATAGGCAATGACTCATACCGCTGGCAGCCACAAAACGTACTTCTGAAACTGACGACGCAGCTGCCATAGCTAGTAATTACGTAAAAATGGAAGACATTAGGGACATCTTACTCCAGGAACACGACGTGAAACATAACAACATTGCATATTCTGTGATTCACATTACAGTAAATGACGTAAAATTTACGGCAGTACTTGACTCTGGCAGTCCCATTTCAGTAATTAGTGAAACAGCCTTTAGCAAATGCAACAAATCGAACGATTGCCCCAAACTTCCGTTACGTAAGATTAAATTACAAGGTGCAATCGTTGGAAAAAGCGTAGATGTACGCCAACAAACCAACTTAGAATTCTTTTGTGAAAGCCACAGCTTCTCTATGAACTTTCTTATTGTTCCATTATTGTCGACGGAAATTATATTGCGAGTAGACTTTTTGAATGAATACAAAGCTATCTTAAACTTTCATGATGCTGAAATAAGTTTAGAGAAAGAAGGTAAGTCAATAGCTTTGAAAATTGAAGATTGGCTCTCAAATCATGACGAAGAAATTAATCGGCTTTACCTCCTGTTATACAACAGTTCGGAATTTTCGACGGAACTTGACACTAACAATCACTCTGCAAGTACTGACAGGGATGATATCTACGGCGCAATTGATACTAATGAGTTAATTCAGAATAAAATTCAAACAATTGAGAATTGTAATGACACTGATAGGCAAGACCTTTTTGAGATTTTACAAGCACATTCCACAGTGTTTACTCACAAACCAGGAACAATCAAGGGATTTCAATACCAATTTAGTGTTCGTCAGCATACTAAATTTTGTGTTAGACATACGCAATTCCGGCGCATTATAGGGACCGTGTGAGAACAGAAATACAATCTATGCTTGACGAGGGCATTATTGAGCCTGCAGTAAGCTCATACAACAATCCATTACATGTTGTTGAGAAGAAAAATTGGATCGATCAGGCTTGTCTTAGATTCGAGACAAATCAATACTATCATCATTCCTGAAACAGACAGGCCGCAAACGTTAGAAGAACTTCTTCAAAATTTTAATGGTGGAAAGGTGTTGTCTTCTATTGATCTCAGATCCAGCTTTTATCATATCGAACTTCAATCAGAATGTAGAAAATACACAGCTTTCCTTTGTTTCGGCGTTTGTTATCAGTTTCGGAAACTTCCTTTTAGTTTGAACATTTCTTCGGTAGCATTCATTCGCAGGCTAAATTCCGCATTACCTGAGTTCTTAAAACGTCACATCACCTTATATGTGGACGATATTCTGATAACAGAAGCCTCGTGGGAACAACACAATCGCATCCTCAACAGCGTGTTACATATTTTTGCAGAATCTGGAATTACAGTTAACTTGGAAAAGTCTGAGTACGGTGTGACAAAGGTGAAGTTTTTGGGACATATTATTTCTTCTGTAGGCATTCAGCCGGATCCTGGAAAGTTAGAAGCAATCAGAGCCATTCCAGTTCCATCCACAAAAAAACAAGTCCGCAGTTTTCTAGGTCTCGTAAATTTTTACCGTCGTTTTCTGAATATGCAAATTCTAGTTACACCAAAACTTTGTTCTCTCACTGGAAAAAATACTATTTGGAACTGGGACGAACAAGCACAGTTGGAATTCAATTCTTTGAAAGAATCGCAACTTAAACGCGCCAATACTAGCTCATCCAGATCTGTCCACTGCTTTACCACCTATTCTTGTACTGAAGAATGAAGAACCACCGAACAGAATCAGAGAGCTGTACCTTTTCCGAATACACGTAAACTTCGACACAAAGACATAATTGATTTGGCTATTAAAAATATAAAATCTGCAGCAGACAAAAGGAGAAAACTACACGGTAAAGCAAATGCAGAGAAATTATATATTGGTCAGAAAGTTCTCATTAAAGCTCATTCATTGTCACATAAGAAGAAACACTTGAGTCACAAATTCTTTCTAGTTTACAATGAACCTTACAGAATCCGACGTATACCACATGATAATTGCGTTGAAGTTGAAAATGTGCGTACTAGGAAGAGTAAAGGTTTACACCACATTTCACATGTAAAACCGTTTATTGAAAGATAATCTGCTTTTTAACTTTGTCTTTGCCATATAACTTATCTCTTTACATTACTAGTATGCTTTGTCAGACTTAGAATCTGTTAACGTACAACAATGTTTGAAGTTAAATACCCAGTCAAAAACCAAGAGAACGTATTTAAACAGAAATTACGAATGCATTGTTATTGTGAACAGACGACACAGTGTTTCGTGTGTGTACATTCTTGCTTGTTAGTTGCACGATTACGTAACGACTATAAGGCTCACATACTTAGAACATTTACCAGTACTGCTAATGAGATTTTAATGCAACATTTTGGTTTACTTGAAAATACATTCTGGATTTAAAGTACTTTCTGTGAGATACCAGATGACACAGTGGTTAGTTTATGTGACAGCTACACGATTTTATCACGACGCTACTAATGAGTGACAATTTACAATGTTGCTTTTGCGGTGTTTCTGTTTTATATCTGCACAGTTTTTCTGAATTAATCTGGAAAGTAAAACATGTTTTAGTAGTAACTTTTGTCGTATAGTTACAATGAGACAGCCTTTTCCGTAGCACAACAATACATTACAGCAGAGTACTTTCTTCATCACGGCAATAAGCGTAATAACTAAGATAAATATACGCAAAGCATTTCACTTTTGTTTATCATGAGGTAAGTACATTGGCTTCTGCAGAACTTAGCTTTTGGAGGACGATACCTACGACACTCCCACAGAGATTATCTTACAACAAGATGCACAGTTTAGAGCTACAGTACACGTATTTGAGTGATTAATTTTGTACTTAAAACATTTATTTTTAAAGATATTTGAAGTACAATCATACAAAGGTTTCCCGTGATACATTTCATTTCATTGCTATAATCTGTAACACCTGAGGGTATTATTACATTAATCCTCAGGGGGGTACACGCTTACTTTGTGTACCATGTGTTTGGCAACCACAAGGAGCCCTAGCTGATATGGTATTTGCTTATACAACTTTACACATCGGTACCATATTTCTCTAACACATAAATTACACAGCTATCTAATCATTTAAGTGAGAGAGACAAACATTTTTTTTTACTACATCAGTGACAGATATTTACGCAATTACACAGTTGGATAACTTCACGCTTACGAAATTGTACTTTGTCTGTACTGTGTGATCTGTTCATGTTTTTTTTGGAACCATTGTGATACTATGAGAGCTCTGAATGATGTATTTGGTATGGGATCATGATTTTAAAGTACGTTTGAGGTAGATTACACTATTGAAATGAGCAGAGAATTTTATTTAGGTTTTGAAATTATTGGAGGAAGCTACGACGATTTTGAGAATTGACTGAGATGTTGTGACATTATTATGACGACGATATGTATTATGATGTTGAGGTATGTTTATTATTAATAAGATGATGCTACCGTATATGAGGAATTTGATTATGCTACATATTTCTTATGATGAAATACTGAAGAAGTGTCAACGAATACGTGTACATATAAAAACGTAAGGAATAATGAGTAGTGATTAGGGACTCTGATTTGTGGAGAAGGATGTTGGAAACCAAGAATCGTACTTTAGAATTATGAAATGTGTGTACATGTGTGAATGTACCACAATGCCACTGAAAATTTTTTGGACACTGTTGTGTTTATAGGATTTTGTTTCTACACATTTGTAACGCAAATTCTCAACCTGTGAAATTTTTTATATGAGACTGTCACTGTAGCGCAAACTGCTGTCGTAAATATTTCGGTAGGAGAGTTAAGTGACCTTCACGTAATGCGTGGTGGGCACACAGCTGCGCGATAATCGCTTGGGAAAAAGCAATTAGTGTGTGCCTTTCAGAGGCACAGGTGGAAAAAAAGAGACCATTAACCTCGCTATTGACATTCCCCCCCAATGAACCATGGACCCTGCCATTGGTGGGGAGGCTCGCGTGCCTCAGCAATACAGATAGCCGTACCGTAGGTGCAACCACAATGGAGGGGTATCTGCCGAAAGGCCAGACAAACGTGTGGTTCCTGAAGAGGGGCAGCAGCCTTTTCAGTAGTTGCAAGGGCAACAGTCTGGATGATTGACTGATCTGGTCTTGTAATAATAACCAAAATGGCCTTGCTGTGCTGGTACTGCGAACGGCTGAAAGCAAGGGGAAACTACAGCTGTAATTTTTCCCGAGGGCATGCAGCTTTACTGTATGATTAAATGATGATGGCGTCCTCTTGGGTAAAATATTCCGGAGGTAAAATAGTCCCCCATTCGGATCTCTGGGCGGGTACTACTCAAGAGGATGTCATTATCAGGAGAAAGAAAACTGGCGTTCTACGGATCGGAGCGTGGAATGTCAGATCCCTTAATCGGGCAGGTAGGTTAGAAAATTTAAAAAGGGAAATGGATAGGTTGAAGTTAGATATAGTGGAAATTAGTGAAGTTCGGTGGCAGGAGGAACAAGACTTCTGGTCAGGTGACTACAGGGTTATAAACACAATATCAAATAGGGGTAATGCAGGAGTAGGTGTAATAATGAATAGGAAAATAGGAATGCGGGTAAGCTACTACAAACAGCATAGTGAACGCATTATTGTGGCCAAGATAGATACGAAGCCCACACCTACTACAGTAGTACAAGTTTATATGCCAACTAGCTCTGCAGATGATGAAGAAATTGATGAAATGGATGATGAGAGAAAAGAAATTATTCAGGTAGTGAAAGGAGGTGAAAATTTACTAGTCATGGATGATTGGACTTCGAGAGTAGGGAAATGGAGAGAAGGAAACATAGTAGGTGAATATGGATTGGGGCTAAGAAATGAAAGAGGAAGCCGCTTGGTAGAATTTTGCACAGAGCACAACGTAATCATAGCTAACACTTGGTTTAAGAATCATGAAAGAAGGTTGTTTACATGGAAGAACCCTGGAGATACTACAAGGTATCAGATAGATTATATAATGGTAAGACAGACAGGTTTTAAATTGTAAGACATTTCCAGGGGCAGATGTGAACTCTGACCACAATCTATTGGTTATGACCTGTACATTAAAACTGAAGAAACCGCAAAAAGGTGGGAATTTAAGAAGATGGGACCTGGATAAACTGAAAGAACCAGAGGTTGTACAGAGTTTCAGGGAGAGCATAAGGGAACAATTGACAGGAATGGGGGAAAGAAATACAGTAGAAGAAGAACGGGCAGCTTTGAGGGATGAAGTAGCAAAGGCAGCAGAGGATCAAGTAGGTAAAAAGACGAGGGCTAGTAGAAATCCTTGGGTAACAGAAGAAATATTGAATTTAATTGATGAAAGGAGAAAATATAAAAATGCAGTAAATGAAGCAGGCAAAAAGGAATACAAACGTCTCAAAAATGAGATCGACAGGAAGTGCAAAATGGCTAAGCAGGGATGGCTAGAGGACAAATGTAAGGATGTAGAGGCCTATCTCACTAGGGGTAAGATAGATACTGCCTACAGGAAAATTAAAGAGACCTTTGGAGATAAGAGAACGACTTGTATGAATATCAAGAGCTCAGATGGAAACCCAGTTCTAAGCAAAGAAGGGAAAGCAGAAAGGTGGAAGGAGTATATAGAAGGTCTATACAAGGGCGACGTACTTGAGGACAATATTATAGAAATGGAAGAGGATGTAGATGAAGATGAAATGGGAGATATGATACTGCGTGAAGAGTTTGACAGAGCACTGGAAGACCTGAGTCGAAACAAGGCCCCCGGAGTAGACAACATTCCATTGGAACTACTGACGGCCTTGGGAGAGCCAGTCCTGACAAAACTCTACCATCTGGTGAGCAAGATGTATGAAACAGGAGAAATACCCTCAGACTTCAAGAAGAATATAATAATTCCAATCCCAAAGAAAGCAGGTGTTGACAGATGTGAAAATTACCGAACTATCAGTTTAATAAGTCACAGGTGCAAAATACTAACATGAATTCTTTACAGACGAATGGAAAAACTAGTAGAAGCCAACCTCGGGGAAGACCAGTTTGGAAGACACTGGAACACGTGAGGCAATACTGACCTTACAACTTATCTTAGAAGAAAAATTAAGGAAAGGCAAACCTACGTTTGTAGCATTTGTAGACTTACAGAAAGCTTTTGACAATGTTGACTGGAATACTCTCTTTCAAATTCTAAAGGTGGCAGGGGTAAAATACAGGGAGCGAAAGGCTATTTACTATTTGTACAGAAACCAGATGGCAGTTATAAGAGTCGAGGAACATGAAAGGGAAGCAGTGTTTGGGAAGGGAGTAAGACAGGGTTGTAGCCTCTCCCCGATGTTGTTCAATCTGTATACTGAGCAAGCAGTAAAGGAAACAAAAGAAAAGTTCGGAGTGGGTATTAAAATTCATGGAGAAGAAATAAAAACTTTGAGGTTCGCCGATGACATTGTAATTATGTCAGAGACAGCAAAGGACTTGGAAGAGCAGTTGAATGGAATGGACAGTGTCTTGAAAGGAGGATATAAGATGAACATCAACAAAAGCAAAACAAGGGTAATGGAATGTAGTCTAATTAAGTCGGGTGATGCTGAGGGAATTAGATTAAGAAATGAGACACTTAAAGTAGTAAAGGAGTTTCGCTATTTGGGGAGCAAAATAACGGATGATGGTCGAAGTAGAGAGGATATAAAATGTAGACTGGCAATGGCAAGGAAAGCGTTTCTGAAGAAGAGAAATTTGTTAACATCGAGTATAGATTTAAGTGTCAGGAAGTCATTTCTGAAAGTATTTGTATGGAGTGTAGCCATGTATGGAAGTGAAACATGGACGATAAATAGGTTGGACAAGAAGAGAATAGAAGCTTTTGAAATGTGGTGCTACAGAAGAATGCTGAAGAGTAGATGGGTATATCACATAACTAATGAGGAAGTATTGAATAGGATTGGGGAGAAGAGAAGTTTGTGGCACAACTTGACCAGAAGAAGGGATCGGTTGGTAGAACATGTTCTGAGGCATCAAGGGATCACCAATTTAGTATTGGAGGGCAGCGTGGGGGGTAAAAATCGTAGAGGGAGACCAAGAGATGAATACACTAAGCAGATTCAGAAGGATGTAGGTTACAGTAGGTATTGGGAGATGAAAAAGCTTGCACAGGCTAGAGTAGCATGGAGAGCTGCATCAAACCAGTCTCAGGACTGAAGACCACAACAACAACAACAAAATTGACATTCCTTTGTAGAAAGCATCGCAAATATGACACGCTCATTACCTGAAAACATATGATTACTCGTACTTTGAGCTACTTACTGAAATGCTTATGAATTGATGGGAAATATTCGTACATCTGCACACCTGATTATGACAAGTGTCTTTCTACGAGAATTGAGAGAATTTCTACTAACTTATGAAATGCCTCATGACTACTGAATGATTATTTTATGCTTTACTTTGTACATAATTGCTTATTTTATTTGATATCTGTTTTCCAGGTATGTTGCATCATCGCTTTTATAAAATAAAATTAAATGAATTTGCTAATGTGAACACTTTCTGTCAACAGATCTAATAGATAATAATTTTATGATCCGCATTCTTAAAAAAAAAAAAAAAAAGGAGCACTTGGAAAGGAAAGAACAGTAAGAAGGGACTAATAATAGTAACTGCATACATAATTTACTTTTCAAGTACTTGGTAATTTTTATGGTAGAGTAAGTTGTGGTGCACCACTTTAATTACATAGACATTAAGATGTGAATAGACATTTCCCTTATCTGCATTGTTGTCTTTACTGTACTATTTTTTCTGCTTGAGCTTTGTCGTGTTTAGGTATAAGTTATTGCATTTGCTGCTGCTGTGTACCAGGCATAGTACTATTGAATTTCACTTTGTATTACTCTGTTAAGCCAGTTTTACTATTGATTTATTTTTCTTGTTGCTGCACATTGGCTCATATTAGTTGTAATGTTGCATTTTCTCTGTTAATTTAGATTTACTGCTGCTTGCTTTGCCAATGTGCATTTTTTGTCATTGCTGTTTGTGTTAATTGTTTTGTGCTGCTGCACTGCCTCGTCCCTTAGTTTAGCATCTGAGCTCAGTAGATTTAAGTTAGCTTAAGGTGGGGTAGGCCATATAAGAGAATAAGTTGTGACGAATTGGAAGAAATGCATTGAGAAGCTATAAGAAAATGGTTTGGCCAAAAAAGTATGTTGAAAGAGGATATGAACAAAAAAAGTAGGGTTTAGGGACAACAGGTTTAGGTAGGAATTTCTTGGAAATAAATGATGAGGTAAGATAATGGAAAATAAATAATGAGGTAAGAAATGTGTGAACATATAAATACAGAAAGCATGCTCGGATAGAATTTTTTTGGTGGAAATAAATGTTGAAATAAGAGGAAACATATATGGAATGAAGTTTTGGGGTGGACTGCAGTACCAAATGTCACATTGAAAACAAACCCTGTCCTGTATTTTTGTGTTATTACACTATGTGAATTTGTGTTTTTCCTGTATGTATGTGTTTAGCTAATAAAATTGACGTTGTAGACTTTTTCTGATAATATGTTATTTACCTTGTAAAGATGCTTTGACATTATTTATTCTGTTTTGTTTTAATGCTCATGTGTGAAGTTGATGTTTCAAAAGTTATTCTGATCTTTTATGTATTTACTTATGTCATAATTCCTGTAACACTGATGTATATGTTTATTTCTATTGTTTTGTAAAGCCTGTATAAGTACAAATGTTATCTGTATTATTATGTTTTTAATGATGTATTTTGTACCTTTGTTATTGTATTCTTATGTTATAAAATTGTAATTGACACCAGTTCATCAAATTAAGTAACTTGTAAGTTACATTTCAATGCACATGTTTATGTTGGTCATAGTATATGGACAATATGTGAGAAGTAGGGACTGTTAGTCTTTGGACATGTGTTAATAAGTCAGCAAGGGACTGATTAATAGCATTGCTGGTTCTAAGGGCATTTCAAAAATAAAATTTCGTGAGTGCACAAGTGGTGGTTCATGGACTTGCTATATTGTCCGCAAGACTCTTTGATGGTGATTGTGCACCTGCACAGTCGCAACAGATGGCTGCTGGCCGTCTCTACAAGGACTACAGTGGGTCTGTATGTTTGATGGCCCACCATTACCATTATTTCTACAAGGACTGCAGTGGGTCTGCACCTCTGGTGGCCCACCAATACCGTAATCTCTAACAAGACTACAGTGGTCTGCTCTATGATGACCAACCGACCAATATTCTTCAACTTCGACTGACTCTGCTGTGGGTTTGCTCTGTTGTGGCCCATTACCTGTCTGCATGTCAAGAGTCAGCACTGTCTTTCCATTGGAAAGACAACACTATTTCTTCAAGACTGCATGGAAATCCACTACTTCCGTGTGCATTCTCTTTTACTGCTCAGACTTTGAGAGAGAGAAAAAAAAAACACTGCAATTTTACTGTGATGAATGATCTGAACTGTCTTTATGGACTGTGAGAAAATTTTAGCTTTTGACCAACATTGTATCACTAAGTGTGTGCATTTGATTTCTTTGCTATTGTAATTATGAATTTTTTTTCAAATCTGTATTGGCCACTGCCCAAAACAATTTCTAAAATTTTTGTAGGGAGCATGGGGGCTATGTAAGTAGGCTGTTTAGTTTTTTTTGTATTGGTAACGCCACGTAGCGCTCTGTATGAAAATCACTGGCTGTGCTGTGTGCAGTCTGTGGCTGGTTTGCATTGTTGTTGGCTATTGTAGTGCTGGGCAGTTGGCTGTTAACAGCGCGTAGCGTTGCGCAGTTGGAGGTGAGCCGCCAGCAATGGTGGATGTGGGGAGAGAAATGGCGGAGTTTTGAAATTTGTAAGACTGCTATGTATATTATGACTTTTGAATACTATTAAGGTAAAATACATTGTTTGTTCTCTATCAAAATCTTTCATTTGCTAACTATGCCTATCAGTAGTTAGTGCCTTCAGTAGTTTGAATCTTTTATTTAGCTGGCAGTAGTGGCGCTCGCTGTATTGCAGTAGTTCGAGTAACGAAGATTTTTGGTGAGGTAAGTGATTTGTGCAAGGTATAGGTTAATGTTAGTCAGGGCCATTCTTTTGTAGGGATTTTTGAAAGTCAGATTGCGTTGCGCTAAAAATATTGTGTGTCAGTTTAAGCACAGTCATGTATAATTTTTCTAAGGGGACGTTTCAAACGGACGAAGGGTAACCTTATCGGTGATGGAGGCTGTAGACAGAATACAGCTAAAGTCGGTGAACCCCCCCCCATTGACTTCGGAGCACTGCGAGACCTACTCAAAAAGGTTTTCGAAAGACGAGGAGAGAAATTTGATCCAAACGAAATCTACCATCAACCAGTTATAGGAAACGGATGACTTACACATCACTGGAATAAAACCTGTCCAAATGACCATATACAAACCTATTTTCCATGACGACCAAAATAACAATAGGACAACTCAATACTTATAACAGTCGACTAGTGATGCTGGAGCTCCGTAAGGAAGTGGTGGAAAAGAGACTGGATATACTCTGTTTGCAGGAGCCGTACTCTCTGGCTGGAAATGTTGCGTTCACCGCCGCAACATGGCAAACCGTCAGCAGTGGGGATACCCCAAAAGCGGCCATTCTAGTAGCCAACACCGCACTGCGCGTAACACCTTTATCACAATACTCCAACAGTCACTGGAACATCGTGGAGATACAATCGCCTGCTGGAATTGTAATCCGCATCAATAGAGACAGTATTGAGCTGCACTTAGACCACCTAATGAGAGTGGCCACGGCGTTGCGGGGACGCAAAATTATCATAACTGCCGACATAAACGCAAAATCCCCCCTGTGGTACAGTGGCACAAGGGATGAAACTGGCGGTAAAGCGGAAGAGATGATTATGGCTCTTCAACTAGTGGTGGCAAATAGACTAGGCAATCCTCCCACCTATGTGGCGGAAGGGGGACAGGGAACAAACATTGACGTGACGCTGGTCACGCCAAATGCGGTTAACATGCTCCAAGACCGGAAAGTGATAGACAACGCCACCACTAGTGATCACAATCTAATCACCTTTATCCTAGGAGACAGAGAGTGCCACTGGGCCATGGGGTGGGAAGTGCAAATGAACTTCAGAAAAACAGATTGGGAGCGCCTAGCCAGAGAGTGCGACATTCCTCCATTACCAGAAGGTGACGCACGACAAGACTTTAACGTGGACGACAGGGCCGAGAAGCTGGTGCGCGCAATAACAAGGGCAATCAAAGCGGCCGTACCAACCAGGAGGAGGGCCATGGCGGCCTCACCATGGTCAGCCGAGCTACAGGAATTGCGTCAATGTGTCAGAAGACTGAAGAAGCACTACCAGCGCAGTGTCGTCTGGTGGGAGAAGCAAAGATGGCTGCTGCTATACCGGGAGGCAAAAGAAAACTTTCAGAAAGAGCTACAAAAGACTAGGACGAAAAGCTGGGAAACGTTCGTAACTAATCAGCTGGCCCTTGACCCTTGGGGAGTGCCCTATAAATTAGTAAGGGAGAAGATCCGTTCCCCAACGATGTTATCAACGATCAGGCACGGGGGCGGGATGACGGAATCCTGGCAGGAAACTGCTGAGGTCCTCCTCCGGTCCCTGCTTCCTGATGATGATAGGAATGATGATACCGAAGGGCAGCAACAACTACGAAACGAAGACCTTGTTAGGTACGAAAATGATGGAGCGATCCTCCCCTTTTCTGAGGAGGAGGTTGCCGCTCTCATCAAGTCACTAAAGAGAGGGAAAGCCCCCGGGCCAGACGGCATTGTGGCGGAGGTGGTGCAGTTCTTAGCCCCATAGCTAGTTGCGCGACTCACACACCATTTTAATGAATGCCTTAGGAAGGGCAGATTTCCGAAGATCTGGAAAGTCGCTAACGTAGTCATTATTAAGGAAAACCCTGAGAAGGATCCTGCCGAGGCCAAATCCAACAGACCCATCTGTCTGCTGGATGGCTTTGGCAAACTTCTAGAAAAACTGACAGACTGACCGCTCACCGCATGCTGCATGGGATGAGCAACAGGCAATTCGGTTTCAGGGCTGGGCGATCGGTATCTGATGCAGTCGTCTTGGCGGCCGAGGTCTGCGGCTCAGCCCCTTGTAAGTATGTTGTTGACATCATGGTGGACATCAGTGGCGCCTTTGGCAACCTGTGGTGGCCTTCACTTTTCTCCTGCCTTCGGGAGAAAGAGTGTCCAGGGCTGCTGTATGGCGGTCTAAGGAGCTATTGTGAGGATCGGGAGATATGGCTATCATCCCCTAGTGGGAAAGTCGGAAAAACTATCACCAACGGATGCCCCCAGGGCTGTGTGTTGGGTCCCCTTTTCTGGGACATCCACATGGAGCCTCTTGTGGACAGCTTGCAACGGAGTTATGGGAGACAGATGAAACTGGTAGAAGAACTTTTCAGTTCCTACCAAATGTAAAGGAAAGAATGAGAATGAAATACTTTGAGCCAATTCGGGGACTGTTCCACTTCCTCACTGGTCATGGCCCCTATCCGACATATCTATGTCGGTTTGGGAAGAGGGCGACGCCCGCGTGTGACTGTGGCGCATCAGAGGGTACTCCTGACCATGTGGTTTATGAGTGCCCCCTTTTCGATGACGGCCGGCCGCGGTGGTCTAGCGGTTCTAGGCGCGCAGTCCGGAACCGCGCGGCTGCTACGGTCGCAGGTTCGAATCCTGCCTCGGGCATGGATGTGTGTGATGTCCTTAGGTTAGTTAGGTTTAAGTAGTTCTAAGTTCTAGGGGACTGATGACCACAGATGTTAAGTCCCATAGTGCTCAGGGCCATTTGAACCATTTTTTTCGATGATGTAGCAGCCGCACTAAGGCAACAGCTACCAAGTAACAACACCCTATGACCTACTCAAACAAGAAGAGACCTTTCAGAGACTGAACACGCTAGCCAACGAGGTATCACAAAAAGTACTAACAACTTTCCTGAGAGACCTTCGTGACTAGTTAGTTAGTAATCACCGATCGCGTCCAGCACTCCAATCCCGTACCGCCTGTTCGTGGATAAGTCGACTTAACAGTTGGAATCCGCCACGTGCAGGACTAGGGGGACTAGGGTGATATACTTCACGAACTTGACAAACGCACCGACTATGACGTAGAATAGGTAGTAGATTTTAGTTAAATACAATAGGATAGTAGATTAGGAACCTGCAGCGATAATTAACTCCTTGCCTGCCCTGTGCCAGGGGCATGCTCATACGGTTTAGCTCTATGAGTCAGGCGTCCAAGTAGGTTTATATTAACACTGGCACATATGCAACGCTGCAGGCAGTTAACACTCATCACTCGTAGTTATTAGAAATTATGCTAACACTAGAAGTAGTCTGCCCATTAAACAAAAATGTAGTACTGTCTGTAGTAAATTAAATATGTTGTAGGCGCTAATATAATAACATTATAGAAAATTAAGACTCACTAATCACTAAGGTGGTGGGTTACTTTGTATAATTATTATTATGTAAATAAAGAATTTTTTTAAATAAAAAAAAGTTCTAGGGGACTGATGATCTCAGAAGTTAAGTCCCATAGTGCTCAGAGCCATTTGAACCATTTGAAACCTATTGAGAGCATTGCACAGATGCCGTTCGTAGTCAGATACAACAATGCAAACTGCAGGTTAGGTTGGCACCTGGATTCATGTGCATTTCTCCCGGTGTACCCATATTTATGTCCACTCGTTGCACTTTTTGTCTTTGTTCAGAGGCAGTTCGTATGCCCTACAGAACATTTCATCTTGTTGTACCGTTAGGAAACGAGATTTACATCTCTTGCCAGCGCTCTACCTAACACGAGTGTAGCTTGTGATGCGGAAGAACGTTGGTAGTCAGTCCATCCGAACAGTACGCATCTGATTTACATTAAGTGGAGAATGAATCGAAACCCACTGTAAGTCTCGAGAGGGTATTGACACAGTGCTGCAATGACGGTTGCGTGACTAAAGCCTGTATAGGAACAAGGCGCGCGTTGTCGAACAGCCACGGGCGACGGCGGCGGACTTTGGCGCTGCCACCTCAGCAGCCTGCGCAACTCTTTATCGGCCGCTGACATCTGTATTATGCGGGGGCGATCCGGCCCACAATGTAGCGCGGGGATTCTGTCGGGAGGCGGGAGGCGGCGCGCAGCGGGCAGCCGGCGCCGCAATCAGCCGGGCTACCGCCGCCGCCGCCGCCGCGCTCCCATTTGAATAGCGGCCGTGTCCCGGCACGACCCGGGCCCCGAATTTAAACGTCGCGGCGCGCGTGCACGTGCCGCGGACGAGTCTATCGCGCGCAGATTGGACAAGCGGGCGCCCACCGGGAGGTCGGCCCGGCTGTCACTCAGGGAGCAGTAACCTGCTGCCCGCTCGCCGCCTAATCCGGAGGAAGCGCGCGCCGCGCCGGTAGCGCGAGAGCGCTTGCGTGACAACTCTCCAGTGCGGCTGCTGGGCCTACAACTGTCCTAGCTATCGTCATAGGACTCCAAAAGGAGTGAGGGGGGGGGGGGGGGCTGGTGACTGTAAAGTCGTCGGCACACGGACCGTGCTGTCGAACGTCAACGTTGACGTCAACGTGCTGCTGAACGCTCAGGAACGATGCGACTTGTGCATACGGTACGTGGGCCCCAACGTGGTATAAACGATCGCAACGCACTCCAGCGGCAGTTGAGGGAAGTTTATAGTCCGTAAATCACGGGCGCGGGTAAAATTCCCACGTTAGCTCTATTAAAATGCACATTTCCTTCGTCGTCCACGAAAAGGAAAGTACCATGTCCAGTCAATAAGGACACAGGCTTATAAAATTACCATTACAAACAGTGCGGTACTAATTTGGAATACTTCTCCGCATAAGATAAACATTAATTCATCATTCCCACATTTTCGTAAAACCCCAAGGTCAGTCTTACTTCGTCACTGTTGCTACCCAGCAGCAGAATCTTTGCAACATGTGAATTACGAAGCGTAAAACAAAAGGAGCAAAATATCTTTATACAAGTAGCCCAAGCTGTCCTGCAGTTTAAGCCAATCGAACGAACAGTCACCCCTCATAAAAAGATGAGATTATATTTACATAACATTAAATATTACAACATATACTTATATTAAACTAATAACAAAGTACCAGAACCTAATAAAAACGCGAATGTTATGGAAAGAAATTTGGATGTGTTAAGACGCGAACCACCGCACCAACAAAAACTCGTCGCTGGACAGGGACGCTATACGCTACTCATTACGCTTTTTTTTTTTTTTTTTTTTTTTTTTGTAATCTCATTTTATTCGCTTTCGTTCGTTGCATCTGCTCGGGGCAGATGTCGCAAGACATCCGTTTCAGTTCGTCGTTGATCCATTAACTCAGTTTTTTTTTATTACAGAGGGCAGCTACCCCTCTGACCGAATACGCTGAGCGACCGTGCCAGCTGTACGCTAAAGGAACAACACGCTTCTCTCTTAGCCATATTGTATTACGCAGTGCTAAAAACGTTAATCGTAGATAATTATGTTATTAATTGAAATTTAATTATAACAAATTGTACCAAGAACAATGCGTTTTGGGTGGATCTTCAGTGTGTCGCTGTCTTCAAATAGCTTACTCTCATAATACGCAAGTTACAATAATTCTTTTGCCACGAGTGTGATTGCCACGAATGTGATCTTTCTCATTATTTTATTGGAACCAATAACACAACTAACAGCGGGTTTTCCAGTTGATTCTCAATTTTCTGGTGCTCAGAAACGACATATATACATATAGGCTTGAAATGAATGCCAATATGGCGCCTCACAACTCTGTACTGAAGGGAGACAGCGTGCGTGTGACGTAAGTGGCGTTGTGCCATCTCATTGGTCAACGCTCAGACGCACGCTCAGAATATCTGACATGCCAGATATTGCTCTGCACGTTCGGAAAGACTCCCGAATGCGCTATTCCACGCTCAAAGCTCAACGTTCGAATGCACGGTCCGTGTGCCGACGGCTTAAGGGTCAATCGGTCTCTTGCTCCTTCTTGTAATGTTGAATCTCCTAAACTGCTGATTACCCACCTCCTTGGCCGAGGTCAACTGAATTAAGCGAAGTCTGGAGCAATGGTAATAGGCAGGGTGATCCGTGGCAGAGTTGTGCTGTCTTCCACCCTCTGATTGACTATCGTCGCGGGAGGAGGCGCGAGTGCCGCAGTGATTCGCTCAGTTTATATCGCTGATTGCGAGTGAGGAATAAGGCGGGACCCGCGCCGCGAATGCTTGGGGGGGGGGGGGGGGGAGGGTGTTTTTAGTACGAAGCGGCAGCAGGTACTGACTGAGGGGCCAGTCTGTCGACTTGGTGGCCCTTGGAGCTTCTTGCTGTAATCGGAGCCGTATGCACGATAGCATACACTGAATGTGATTTCCGGATTTTGGAGAGAGAGTACACCAGCAGTTTGCCTTCTGGAATGTTCTCACCGTGTTTGGATGTTGGCGCCCGGAATAATGCTTCGAATGATAGCGAATGGAGTACCAAAGAAGTTATGATGTGTATCGAGTTTATTTCCTCAGTGAACTTTGCTTGTGGAGTTTGAAAGATGAGGTTTTCTTGCAAGTACCGTAACCTATTTGAAGCCGCGATTGTAACTATGCTGATTTATTTAGTGATTTCTATGAATGTGTGTATAAGAAGTGTTGTACGGGCACCTGACCTGTTAGAACTTTCGAGTTATTCTCAGGTTTACTTAAATGGGGCACTGACTGAAGTGGTAACTTTGACCCTGAACTGTTCTGTTCAGAGTCTGCCGTCGGTACTTAATGTGCGCTGGTGTTTCCATTTGTAGCTTTAGGTCATTCCTTATATGTTGTAAGTTTTGAGCAATGTTGAATCTGCTTTTTATGTTTTGAACTGATTTTCTTTTAAATTTGTTTTAGATGGGTTTAATCTTGCGGGTCTGTAACCTGAATCTCATTTGTAAATGTTAAGCCTAAGTCCGTAGTAGACGGGTAAGCTTGTATCTGTTATTCTGTAGTTCCAAAAGAGCATTACATGTCTTTTCGTAAATCTGCCATTGGTTATCACAAATGTCTTAACCTTGTAGTAGCAGTTTAGTACTGTAATTGAAATTTCTGCTTATAGTTGTAAGAGGTATGCGCTGTCTGCGATATGAGAATCGCTGACCAGAGAGCAGTGTTGACTGCAGTACGAACTGTGCAACTATAGCAGTTAGTTGTTGCCAGTCGCTAGTCTGAGGTTGTCTGCGCTTGTCTGCAGTCTGCTCTGGTCGGGAATCTGGAGATGGAGTATTATTGTATAAGGTAAAGAAGCAGCGTCGCGCATATCTAGTAATGTATCTGAACTGTCATACAAATGTTTTAAAAATGTCCTAATAATAATTTTGGTGATATAAAGTACTTAAAAAAAACATTCATTTTAAAAAAATCAGTTGGTTCCTTTCACAAATCACAAATGTATAGGCCAGCATTGCACGGAGCTGTGCCGGAAAAATGTTAAGTAAGAGCAGGTATATTCGCCGTTTTTATTGAGGTAAGAATTTTTGCTTTTTATTCAGAATGATCTTACAGGGCCACGACGCAGCACTGCTGTCGTCCAAATTTTACCAGGTTACTGAATTTATTTTTTTATTATGAGGCTTAGGAATTTTTCTATTTCGTGCTTACATTAAATGAGAATAAAATGTTGTGGGTACATTAAATGGGAACCAGTTTTGTTCTGAGGTCACACAAAAATTAGAATCATTAACCAAATAATATTTATTTAATTTTATGTTTTTGTGGGGAGGTTACATAGTTAAAAGCTTTAAGCCTTATTCACTTAACTTAGGGTTAAGTAGTTGCTTAGAAAACGTTACGTTACTTTAAGGGTTCTACTAAGTCTTAAAAGAACAGAGCATCTTATTGCGTGTGTCGTAATGTGTATGCTGTCTGTTGACAACTTTGCCTTCTGAGCCGTGACGTTATAATCGACGCGGCGCTTGGTTGCGTCTACGTACTCCTGTACTGCTGTCAGAAGTAGTTTGCTTTGTAGTGAAAGTACATAGTTCCTGCGAAATAGTATGGGTAGAGGTTATACCTGAAAATCGGACTAAACTATTAATTGGATCGTTTTACCGACCCCTCCCCCTCCCCCCCCCCCCCCTCCCCCGACTCAGAAGACATAGTAGCTGAACAGTTCAAAGAAAACTTTAGTCTCATTTCAAATAAGTACTCCGCTCATACAATTATAGTCGGTGGGGACTTCAATCTACCCTCGATATGCTGGAAAAATTATACGTTTAAAGCCGGCGACAGACATCAAACGTCATCCGAAATTGTACTAAAGGCTTTATCAGAAAATTATTGTGAACAATTATTTCATTAGCCCACTCGAAGCGTAAATGGTTGCTAAAGCATACTTGACCTCTAAGCAACAAATAATCATGGACAAATAGTGAGTATCGTGACGAATATATGGATTAGCGGTCACAAGGCAGTAGCTGCTAGGCTGAATACCGTAACTCCTACAACCATCAAAAAGAAAAGAAAAGTATATCTATTTAAAAAAGCTGATAAATAACGCCATTTTAAGAGACAGTCTGCACTCCTTCCGATCTGATCATGTAATCGTAGATAAGTTATGCAATGATCTCAAAGAGATAGTATCGAATTGAGAAATACATACCACATAAATTAATAAGTGATGGTACTGATCCCCAATGATGCACAAAACGGGTCAGATCGCTGTTGCAGAAGCAACGTAAAAAGCATGCCAAATTTAAAAGAACGCTAAATCCCCAAGACTGGCAAAGTTTTGCAGTAGTTCGAAATATAGTGTGTACTTCAATGCGAGATGCTTTCAATAATTTCCAAAATGGTTCAAATGGCTCTGAGCACTATGGGATTTAACATCTATGGTCATCAGTCCCCTAGAACTTAGAACTACTTAAACCTAACTAACCTAAGGACATCACACAACACCCAGTCATCACGAGGTAGAGACAATCCCTGACCCCGCCGGGAATCGAACCCGGGAACCCGGGCGCGGGAAGCGAGAACGCTAAATATTTTCCACAACGAAACTCTGTCTCGAAATCTGGCAGAAAACCCAGATACTCTGGTGGCAAGACGCAATGAATATCTTCACTGTGCGATAACAACTGTGAAGTCACTGATGACAGTACCACTGAAGCAGAGTTATTAAACACGATTTTCCGAAACTCATTCACCAAAGAAGGCAAAGTAAATATTCCTGAATTCCAATCCGGAAAAACTGCCAATATGAGAAATATATAAATAGATATCCTCGGTGTCGCAAAGCAGTTTAAATCAATAAAGGCAAGGCTTCCGGTCGAGGTATATACCAGCCAGGTTCCTCTCACAGTATGGTGATACAATAGCTCCATATCTGGCAATTATATACAACCGCTCGCTCACAGAAACGTCCGTAACTAAAGACTGCAAAATTGTTCAAGTCATAACAATACTCAAAAAGGGAGGTAGGAGTAATCCGTTGAATTACAGGCCCATATCATTAACGTCGATTTGCTGTAGGGTTTTGGAACATATACTGTATTCGAACATTATGAAGTACCTCGAAAAGGACGATTTATTGACACATAGTCACCACGGATTCAGAAAATATCGTTCTTGCGAAACACAACTAGCTCTTTACAGCCGGCCACTGTGGTCGAGCGGTTCTAGGCGCTTCAGTCCGGAACTGCGCTGCTGCTACGGCCGCAGATTCCAATCCTGCCTCGGGCATGGATGTGTGTGATGTCCTTAGGTAAGTTAGGTTTAAGTATTTCTAAGTCTAGGTTACTGGCGACCTCAGATGTTAAGTCCAATAGGGCTTAGAGCAATTTTTTGAGCTCTTTATACTCATCTACATCTACATCTACATCTACATTCATACTCCGCAAGCCACCTGACGGTGAGTGGCGGAGGGTACCTTGGTACCTCTATCGGTTCTCCCTTCTATTCCAGTCTCGTATTGTTCGTGGAAAGAAAGATTGTCGGTATGCCTCTGTGTGGGCTCTAATCTCTCTGATTTCATCCTCATGGTCTCTTCGCGAGATATACGTAGGAGGGAGCAATATACTGCTTGACTCCTCGGTGAAGGTATGTTCTCGAAACTTCAAAAAAGCCCGTACCGAGCTACTGAGCGTCTCTCCTGCCGTCTTCCACTGGAGTTTATGTATCATCTCCGTAACGCTTTCACGATTACTAAATGATCCTGTAACGAAGCGCGCTGCTCTCCGTTGGATCTTCTCTAGCCCTTCTATCAACCCTATCTGGTACGGAACCCACACTGGTGAGCAATATTCAAGAAGTGAGCGAACAAGTGTACTGTCATCTACTTCCTTTGTTTTCGATGCTATCGACAGGCGATGTCAAATTGATTCCATATTTTTAGATTTCCAGAAGGCTTTCGACACCTTTCCTCACAAGCGTCTTCTAGCTAAACTGCGTGCCTGTGGAATATCGCCTCAGTTGTGCGACTGGATTTCGTGATTTCCTGTCAGAAAGGTCACAGTTAGTAGTAATCGACCGAAAGTCATCGAGTAAAACACAAATAATATCCGGCGTTCTCGAAGGAAGTGTTATAGGCCCTCTATTGTTCCTGATCTACACTCCTGGGAATTGAAATAAGAACACCGTGGATTCATTGTCCCAGGAAGGGGAAACTTTATTGACACATTCCTGGGGTCAGATACATCACATGATCACACTGACAGAACCACAGGCACATAGACACAGGCAACAGAGCATGCACAATGTCGGCACTACTACAGTGTATATCCACCTTTCGCAGCAATGCAGGCTGCTTTTCTCCCATGGAGACGATCGTAGAGATGCTGGATGTAGTCCTGTGGAACGGCTTGCCATGCCATTTCCACCTGGCGCCTCAGTTGGACCAGCGTTCGTGCTGGACGTGCAGACCGCGTGAGACGACGCTTCATCCAGTCCCAAACATGCTCAATGGGGGACAGATCCGGAGATCTTGCTGGCCAGGGTAGTTGACGTACACCTTCTAGAGCACGTTGGGTGGCACGGGATACATGCGGGCGTGCATTGTCCTGTTGGAACAGCAAGTTCCCTTGCCGGTCTAGGAATGGTAGAACGATGGGTTCAATGACGGTTTGGATGTACCGTGCACTATTCAGTGTCCCCTCGACGATCACCAGTGGTGTACGGCCAGTGTTGGAGATCGCCCCCCACACCATGATGCCGGGTGTTGGCCCTGTGTGCCTCGGTCGTATGCAGTCCTGATTGTGGCGCTCACCTGCACGGCGCCAAACACGCATACGACCATCATTGGCACCAAGGCAGAAGCGACTCTCATCGCTGAAGACGACACGTCTCCATTCGTCCCTCCATTCACGCCTGTCGCGACACCACTGCAGGCGGGCTGCACGATGTTGGGGCGTGAGCGGAAGTCGGCCTAACGGTGTGCGGGACCGTAGCCCAGCTTCATGGAGACGGTTGCGAATGGTCCTCGCCGATACCCCAGGAGCAACAGTGTCCCTAATTTGCTGGGAAGTGGCGGTGCGGTCCCCTACGGCACTGCGTAGGATCCTACGGTCTTGGCGTGCATCCGTGCGCCGCTGCGGTCCGGTCCCAGGTCGACGGGCACGTGCACCTTCCGCCGACCACTGGCGACAACGTCGATGTACTGTGGAGACCTCACGCCCCACGTGTTGAGCAATTCGGCGGTACGTCCACCCGGCCTCCCGCATGCCCACTATACGCCCTCGCTCAAAGTCCGTCAACTGCACATACGGTTCACGTCCACGCTGTCGCGGCATGCTACCAGTGTTAAAGACTGCGATGGAGCTCCGTATGCCACGGCAAACTGGCTGATACTGACGGCGGCGGTGCACAAATGCTGCGCAGCTAGCGCCATTCGACGGCCAACACCGCGCTTCCTGGTGTGTCCGCTGTGCCGTGCGTGTGATCAATGCTTGTACAGCCCTATCGCAGTGTCCGGAGCAAGTATGGTGGGTCTGACACACCGGTGTCAATGTGTTCTTTTTTCCTTTTCCAGGAGTGTATATTAACGACATTGGGGACAATATGAGTAGCCGTCTTAGATTGTTTGCAGTTTATGCTGTCATTTACCGTCTTGTAAAGTGATGATCAAAATGACTTGCAAAATGATTTAGATAACATATCTGTATGGTTCGAAAAGTGACAATTGACCCTGAATAAAAAGAGGTGTGAAGTTATTCACATGAGTGCTAAAAGAAATCCGCTAAATTTCGATTACGCGATAAGTCACACAAATCTGAAGGCTGTAAATTCAACTAAAGACATAAGGATTACAATTACAAATACCCTAAATTGGAACAGTCACATAAATAATGTTGTGGATAGAGCCAACCAAGACTGCGATTCATTGACAGAACACTTAGAAGGTGCGACAGGTCTGCTAAAGAGACTGCTTACACCAAGCTTGTTCGCCCTATTGTGGAGTATTGCTGTCGATGTGTGATCCGCATCAGATGGGACTGACGGATGACATCGAAAAAGTAAAAAGAAGGGCAGCTCGTTTTGTATTGTCGTGAAGTAGGGGAAATAGTGCCACAGACGTGATACGTGAATTGGAGTGTCAATCATTGAAAAGGCGTTTTTCGTTGGGACGGGATCTTCTCATGAAATTTCAATCACCAGTTTTCTCCTCCGATTGCGAAAACATTCTGATGGCACCCAGCTACATAGGGAGAAACGATCATCACAATAAAATAAGTGAAATCAGGGCTCGCACAGAAAAATTTATGTGCTCGTTTTTCCCGCGTGCCGTTCGAGAGTGGAACGGTAGAGAGACAGCTTGAAGGTGGCTCATTGAACCCTCTGCCAGGCACTTTATTATGAATAGCAGAGTAATCACGTAGACGTGGATGTATTTCTGTCTGTGTATGTTCCCAGCCAGCGCTGCCGGTGGCCGTTAGCTGGAGTATTGATTACAGCTGCTGCTGCTAAGCAAGTTAAATTATCCTTTTATTCTGTTTGATGGGTGATTTTAAGTAACTACGTATTCGAGCTTGCCCTGTCTTGTGCTCTAACGTTACAAAACTAAGAATCTATTTTCTGTATCTGAGTTTACGAACGTTTACTGTACTTAAGTTTTTGAAATTTAAATTCCATCTGTAATTCACTGCTCTTGGTGGTCAGCTTGGCCTAACTTGGCTGCACACTTCTTGTAACTCATTCCAAGGCTTCAGGCTTAATGTTGTGAATTTGTCCTCTTACTTGCAGGATTGATTCTTCTTCCTGGTTGTTGTATTATTTAATTTAGGAACCTTTACTTAATTCTACTGTTATACTTGTGTGGGTTTTATTTAAGGGCCCGTTTAAAGTTTTGTGTGACTTTAACTCGTTGTCTACTGAGTTTTAAGAGTGGCCCCTGCGGGGATAAGGGTGGCTTCAGCCAATTTATTCTGATAAACGGTACTCATTTCAATTGCTATTTCTCCGCTTAAAATTTGCTTGTGTTTAAATTGATATTCCTTTTGTCGGAAGACTGTTTATAAAAGAGAAATTTGCTGTTCATTATTATATATCGGTGTAAGAGAAGATTGTGCTTTTAACTATCATTCTATCATTTAACTATCATTCTGATAAATAATGTGCTCAGCCTGGGTTCGCCCTTCCACGCCTCCTACCCTTTGTCCATCTTACGTTTGGACAGTTTAAAGGGATCTCCCAGACGGAAGTATGTCCCCGTTCCCATTACAAGATACACATATATGTTTGGGGACTGTCTTCAAACGCGACGTGAGGAGGAGGGTGGTGATTAATTGTTCCTGTCTTCTTCCCAGCGTCCGAGGCAATCTACTCCAGACATTAAACATGATTCAAAGGGTTGCTTATGTCAATGTTCACCTGGTGTCCCAAACAGCCCACTTGACTACCATTTTACCGATGTCAAAGATGATGGCACACAGTCTGATGGCTGCCTTTGGCTACTTCGTAAGCGCGGCTGTGATACTAAAAGTTCGGTATGATACTCTCAACCTACCTACCGGTGACGGTGGCCTGGGTCTTGTCAACTTCCAAGTACGAGCTTCAGCCATCTATGTCAATACGATGATCAAGTTGTGGAGCCGACATCTGCACAGCTTAACGGTCAGCCTGATCGAAGAGCTGGCTCCTACCTCTCGATTACCGCCCATTGCAGTGGCGCATATATTCTCATCGCTTTCGCACGTCAAGATCTTTTTCGTTTACGTAGTTACATTCCCACCCATCATCCGCGCATCAGGCCCCCCACGGAGTGCGATGTTTACAGTCTGGAATGTGATGGAATGACACGACGTCAGCCTACGATGACTTGGCCCACGGTCTGGCGTGCAGTACATCACCCCATCCTCGACACGAAGACCCCTACGACTTTGTACCTGATGGTCAAAAAACATATGACACAACAGCGGCGCCATTCGATTAATACGAGATGTGACTGAAAAATTCTAAGAATGGATCCGCTACTGCTTACTGGTTTGGCGGGCAGGTAAACGGAGGGTGGGTAGCGGGTCATTGTCCTTGAACGCCCTCTGACAGGAAAATGCGTTTCCTTTATTCAGTTCGTTGTGGCAGCTGTTTGAGTGTGCGTCTGTTAGGGCTTGTTGCGGGATTCTGTGTGCGTGAAAACTGACGTAAAAACGGAGCAACGAGTTTGTGTGAAATTTTGTTTTGAAACCGGGAAATCAGCTTCTGAGACTTACCAACTGTTAAAAACAGCTTTTGGAGATAATTGTATAAGCTAGTCAAATGTTTTTGTCTGGTTCAACAGATTTAAAAATGGCCGCGAATCATTTGAAGATGAACCAAGGTCCGGCCGTCCTTCCACCTCAAAAACGAATGAAAATGTTGTGAAAGTTCGCGACTTTGTGCGCTCTGATCGTAGACTTACAATTAGAGAGATGGCTGATAAAGTTAATTTAAGTTTCTATGCAGTTCAGTCAATTTTAACAGAAGGTCTGAAAACGCGTCGAGTGTCCGCAAAATTCATTCCCGAAGTGTTGTCAAGTGACCAAAGACAATACCCACTTGAAGTGTGCCAAGAACTGATTAATCGGACTAAAAATGACACAGATTTGTTATATAGGGTAATTACAGGTGAAGAATCGTGGGTATATTGATATGATCCTGAAACCAAAGTGCAATCTTCGCAGTGGAAGACTCCAGGTTCACCACGACCGAAAAAAAGCACGGCAAAGTCGGTCGAAGGTGAAGACAGTGTTGGTGATTCTTTCCGATGCATCATGAATTTACCCCTGGAGGACAGAGAATTAACCAGGAATACTACAAATGTGTCCTTGAGCGTTTGCGCGAAAAGGTGCTGAAGAAAAGTCCTGCATTGTGGAAAGACGGGAGTTGGGTGCTACGCAATGCTCCGCCTCATCGTGCCTTCTCCATCGTTGAATTTCTGACCAAATTCAAAATTCCTGTGCTTCCACAACCGCCATATTCCCCTGATTTGACCCCTGCGGACTTCTACCTGTTTCCTAAACTGAAATTTTCATTGAAAGGAAAGCGATTTGACTTGGTTGAAGACATCCAGGCAAATACGAAGAGCGTCCTTAACACACTTCAGGAAAAAAAGTTTCCAGAAATGTTTCCAGAAGTGAAAACACCATTGGAGTCGGTGTGTTCAGTCAGAAGACTATTTCGAAGGAGTTGCATCACAGTAACATGTAAGTACCACCATTGTACAATTACAAGCTCATTCTTAAAACTTTCCAATCACACCTCGTATGTCCAGCTCTCCACTTGGCCGACAGTATCGTCTGCCAGACGTGGGTGCACATCGTATGGAGAGCGTATCCCATGCGGAGGGGTGGCAGCTGATAACTGCCCTTCGTCTTTGCACAGCCACACACGCAATGGACCCACAGTCCCTGTTATTCCCGTATGAGACGTTTTTCCATCGCACTAAGACTTATGCAGTAACGTGGTTCAAAGGAACGTCGACATCTTATCTGTCCCGCGACTGTGACAAGAGCATTCTTGATTTTTGGGCTTTTCTACAGGAATTTTTCACTCGTCTTCAGCACCACCCCCGCTATCGGCAGATGTGTGCCAATGTTTTGGGCAGTCTATTCTGGGATTCGCTTCACACCTGGGTATAGCGGGCATGAGAAGGTAAATTCACAGTGGACGGCTAATTCCCAGCACAGGAACAATGACAGGGACACACGGCATTATTCTTCCAGATGACGTGCCCAGACCTCGTCTGCAGGACAAGGTGGTCACTTTGTAATCATTAGCACATAGTCGCGTGTGTGCGGCCTTTTGATTATTACGCAGGGAGAGGCGTTTATTTCTATTGTTCATTATTGTACAATGTGTTGTTGTTTTCTTGCAACAGGGAACCAGTTATGCAACAGAACATTTATGTGCTTCCAGTGTTATCTGTAATAACAAAATTATTAAGGCGACCGCTCGCGTAAGGAAAAGAAGAAAAAAGAAAAAAAAACATCCGCAGTGCGAGGAATCTCATTATTTTGCATAAAAAGATGGGTTCACAAAGTTTTAGTGTGTCGTAAAGTGCTGAATCCTTTCTCGAAATTCATTTGATAATGTCACTACATGTCTTTCCACTTCGCACTATGCAGATTCACAAAATGTGAAGGACTTCAGCGTGTATGTGTATAAGAGGTTTTTACAACGTAAAAGGAAACTCTCTGAAGAGGAAGTAAAATCAAGTGAGCTGCCGTAAAAAAAAAAAAGGGAAAAAAGGACGCGGGGGGGGGGTCATTTTCGACCTGTCCTGGATTAAATTCCAAGCCTATCCGCAGTGGCTCATAACTGAGCGTATGCAACCCTTGTAACATCCCCTCTAACTTATAACGTACTGGACCCCTTGGACTGTCTGGTACGGTATGCGGTAGATTTAGAGGGGTGCGTGGCAGGCCCTCTTTGTGACTTACCTGTGCGGTGGTAGCGTGGTCAGCCTCCGCACTTTCGGGACCTGTAATCTTACCTGCCCTTATCTGCAGTTCAGCCGCTTGTGTGTTATTTGGCACCCAGTGGATTCTGAACTTCGCAAATACGTAGAACTACGGTTTAGGAGAGGAAGTCCGGTGCTACTAAATAGTTCTACGCAGCTCTGATAAAAGCAGTTATATTCAAGAGACAGCTGGTCGGGGTGGCCGAGCAGTTCTTGGCGCTACAGTCTGGAACCCCGCAACCGCTACGGTCGCAGGTTCGAATCCTCCCTCGGGCATGAATGTGTGTGATGTCCTTTGGTTAGTTAGGTTTAAGTAGGTCTAAGTTCTAGGGGACTGATGACCTCAGAAGTTAAGTCCCATAGCGCTCAGAGACATTTGAACCATTTTTCTAGAGACACGTTGGCCTCAAAATCCTTTGATGCAATGTAGTACAAACAAATTTCAAAATCATAGTTGGCGCACCATTATCTAGCCAGATAGCGGTCAGACGGATATGCCCCTCAAAGTGGGTTTAAGACCGCTGTCGGATACCGATTGCATTTGGTTGTTATCTCAATCTGGCTGATCACGATTGTGATTGTATTAATATAATTCACTAAGCTGCTACGCCTGTCTTTTAATGCACAAGGCCAGGATCTTGTATTATAAGATGCCACGGAACTCAGTCTTTACTTACACTTGTTATATCACATAAAAATAAGCATGATCATAACCAACTGGCCATAATGATCATTGGCAGAAAATAAAAATAGAATCGCAACAGCAGGAGCGAGCACATCAGCTGACTTACCGTGTTCAATGACTGTCGTGTTGTCGCACGCAGTAAGCTTTGCTGTGTTAACTATTTGCGTCTATGACTCAGTAACTGTCAGATATTAAGATAAACATTCATTCACAGTCAAAATAACTTCACCACCTACACGAACGTTGCTTTGTCACGGTCTTATCCAGTTTCAGCCAAAAAAGCAAAGTTTGTTGGTAATCTTGCTGGAGCGCAACTGCCGTCCATCCGTACTTCTCCCCGGTCAAATCGCTAGTCCTCAACAATGGCGTGCTGTGCTCTCTTCTACCCATTACACCATTTGTGACATCAGCTACCGTCTTTTCCCATAGAACACACCCATTTTACCTTGTACCTTTCCCTGTTGCTTTCTGTCCACATACACTTTTGATCTACACTCTTCTGCAATTTTTCTCTGGCCCTCTGCTCTAACTTAAAGTTTTTTTTTTCGAAAGAACTACTTTTTTACCCTTCACCAGCCTCTGGTCGGAGCAGTCCACCTTCTCCATCCGCTGTGGATGCTGCGTCGTGTTTCTAAGCTACCCCTGGCTTTTCTGGGTCCTTCCGCCTTCACGTTGTTGCAAGTCACCGTGCTGCCCTACTGCACCCGACTCGACTCCTACCGTAACCCTTCGGCACGCTCCCTCCGCTCTGGCCGTCCGTCTGTCTACTATCCCGCTACATTCTAATCGGCGCTCGCTTCATTAAAAAGGCTATAACTTTAGTTTCATTGCCCGTACAAAACCGGATTTCTTTCTGAAGCCAACTCATATTCTTAGCTATCGAATGAAGTCCTTAAGACTACAGCTCGTCTGAAGCGTGGTCATTCGTGCACAGCCCATTGCCACGTTTCACACTCTCGATGGTGGTCCGTCTGTCGTACACGGACGTAAAGCTTTTACGGCGCCGTTGGTACTATTCGAGGGAAGTAAGTCATGTGCCGGCACCGGTTTCACCCTCTCCCTTCTCTCATCATCTCCAACACACACACACACACACACACACACACACACACACACACACACACACACACACTCTCATTACAGTCACTTACATTTATCCGCTACACTTACACACACAGCTCTTACTTTGCGACGGAATGTGCCCGCGGGCGCGAAGGATAGGGAAAACCTTTCCAATGTGGCAGCTGAACCTACCCTTTGGGGTCTCCTAGCCACGCATGCCATATGACTAGTCAATTCCGCTAAATTTCGGTTGGGCGATGATTCAAATGGTTCAAATGGCTCGGAGCACTATGGGACTTAACATTTGAGGTCATCAGTCCCCTAGAACTTAGAATTAATTAAACCTAACTAACCTTAGGACATCATACATACCCATGCCCGAGGCAGGATTCGAACCTGCGACGGTAGCGGTCGCGAGGTTCCAGACTCAAACGCCTAGAACCGCTCGGCCACACCGGCCGGCTGGGCGATGTATTAAAAAAATTTAAAGGTATCGAATCAACTAAGTACCCAGGGGTTACAGTTGTAACAATCTAAATTCGAATCATTACACTGAAAATGTTGTGGGCAAGGCTAAGCAAAGACTATTGGGAGAACACTTACACTGTGCAACAAATCTACTAAAGAGACCGTTTAGCCGACCGCTGTGAACGAGTGGTTCTAGGCGCTTCAGTCCGGAACCGCGCTACTGCTACGGTTGCAGGTTCGAATCCTGCCTCGGTCATGGATGTGTGTGATGTCCTTAGGTTGGTTAGGTTTAAGCAGTTCTAAATCTAGGGGACTTAGTTCCATAGTGTTTAGAGCCATTTGAATCATTTTTGAGACCGTTTATGCTACGCTTGTCTGTCCTCTTCTGCAGTACTGTTGCTCTGTAGGGGAGCCCTTACGAGACAGAATTGACGAAGGACTTCGAAATAGTTCAAAAAAGGGCAGCTTGTTCTGTAATATCACGAAACACAGCCGTTTTTTCGTTGCGGCGAGATCTTTTCTCGAAATTTCAAGCACTAACTTTTTCTTCCGAATGCCTAAATGTTTTCAGAAGGTGGAGATCCACAGCTAGTAAGTATTTGAAAAATGTCATGATTACCGCCTTGAGCTGCTGATAAAATTCCTTATTTAACTACCAGTTTTGGTCGACAGACCCGTCATCACGTTCTTAAAAGCGTTTTCAGAATCATATCAGAGGAATATAAAATCATTGAAGTCAGATATTAAAACCATCAATCTGTCACAGTTGTCACATCCTTAGCATAAATTACCTCGTCAATAGATATACTGTTCTGATCATGGAAGTGTGTAGTGCCTAGCACAATTTGTATACTGGCGATGTATTTTATTTTACGATCTGACACAGCGACAAATTCATGGTTTTATTATCTGACGTCAATGATTTTATATTCGCCTAATATTATGCAGTAAATGCTTTTAAGAACTTGACGGTGGCTTGTCCACCGAAAATGGTAGTTCAGTAAGGAATTTTATCAGCAGCTCGATCCCATCTGCATAGGGGGAAATAACCATTATGACAAAATAAGAGAAATCACAGCTCACACGGAAAAATTTAGTTGATCCTTTTTTCGTCGTGCTCTTCGAGTGTTTGACGTTAGGGAAATAGTCAGGAAGTGGTGCTATACATCTTCTGCCAAACATTTAACGGTGAAATATAGAGTAATGAAGTAAATGTATATGTTAAGTCTGTTCTAACATTACGTTGCCGAGCATGATCTGAACCACTGTGTTTCTTGCAATCGCTTCATAATGTAAATTTCTTCCCTTGCCACGGTGTTTTTACCAAATAATGCCACTTCCTTCGGCTCGGCCTTGTTTTCAGGGTAGTCCTCCATTGAAGATGAATATGAACCTTTGGAGAAGAGGGTCAAACAGCTCCTAAAATCTCATCAGTCGTTTCATTGAACATGAGCTTCAGGAGTTTCAGAAAAAGAAAACGGGTCCAACACACAGCATGTGGAGTCAGTAGCTAAGTCGGTGGTCGCTCGTCTCCTCCTTCATCGGAACAACACAAACGACAGTGTAGAATACGTGGCCGACTTCCGTCACCAAGGACACCCCATTCTCCCTCGCTGTACATTACTTTATCAGGACAATAGTATACACGTCAGCCGTGCACAGTCTACAGAATAGACTTATGACGACTTGTTTTCAAACTCGTCTGGATTGTTTCAAATATTTCGCAGAATTCCATGACTCTCTGATGAAGTGTTTTGCATTATGATTTTATGTTACGTATGGCGATTATTCTAGATGGTGCCACAGACAATAATCCTGAAGATTGTGGTCTAGGGAACTAGCAGAGCAGGGAACTCGTCTTCCCTGCTTAAAGCTCTGTCATTAGCCAATGCAACTCCAACAGTGTGACTGAAATACGCAGGAATCATACATAAACCATTTATATCTTCTTATTTTCTTGTAACAAGTCTGAACGGCAGTGCTGAATGAAGTCATTGTAGGTAGCATATATTAGACGTGCTAATTGTTAAGTTAGAAATGACGTCAATAATCAGATGTACTGAATATATACTGATGATTCGTGCACACATTTTAGGTATCACTGTAATCTATCTACACTCTACCTGCCATATACCATTTTAGAGGTAATAATTTTCACGTATCCCTAGTGTAATTTAATTCTTGCGGCATGGCATGTATTTAAATTAACTGACTCATTTACAAATAATAATAAAAAAATAATACAGCAATTTAAAATCTCGCCCGCCCCTTGGGCAAATTTCTGCAGAGGATCAGGACTGCCGAACGATGTGTCACGTAAGATGCATGTTATACAATCGCTGCTCCACTTCTTATACTATTAACTGATTGATTCGGCCCATTAAATACGTCCCCACAGAAGCTCAATCTTTCACAAATGTCATCCTAATTGTCATATCATAGGATGTTTGTGGGTGGAAGAAAAACGTCTCTATACTATTGTGGGAAAGAATTTACTCCCTTTGTAGCTAAAAAGTGTTGGTCATTCCTCATTTCAAGATGGTTCGTCTGACAGTTGGACACAAACATAGACCATATGCATGCACGTCTGTAGGACCTTTGCATCGAACTATATCCTGGCAGGTGATTCATCGGTGTCCCATCGACGTAGCAAATCGGCAGTGCGGGTCACTAATCACAAGAGCGCCGATGCCCGCGACGGCGAGGACAACGGTATCGTCAGCATCACCTCTGTATACTGTTAAAGAATTGATGTTTGAAATGACGTGTGGGAATGTATGAGTTCCACAGAAGATCCTGAGTGAGCGTTTATGACTACTGTGTCTTGTCAACATCTGTAACTGAAAAGAGCGTTAATTACATGTGTGCTAACTATTCTTGTCGATTACCGTAGTTACTGTAACACCGAACCATACTGAAGATAACGTTTGGAAGATCACGATTGCTTTGTGGGAAGTATAGGTTTTCTATATTAACCTTTTGCTAAGTAGTGAACGCAACTTTGATGTTATTAGTGAGCAATTTAGTTTGAAAATATTATTTGAGTCGAAATATATACTGAAATCTCACTTAATTTGTAAAAAAAAGTGCCTTAATTAGATTTGGGACAAGTTAATTTACTGGAAGACTTTACTTCTTTTAAAGTGATGTAGCGAAATAGCTTCATTTTATTGGTTGAGCGAAAATTTGATGTTGGTGGTCATTTAAAAGTAATTTCTTAGCAATATACGTACGCGAACTTTTCCTCCTGCAGCAGAATATGTGAAGCTTACTTATTAACATTTTCAGATTATAGATGTGTTTGACAGTAAAATGAACCTAGAAGTTCGAAAGAGTAGTTATTCATACGTTCTCAGATCACTTATTAACTGACTTTAAAGAAGAAAACAGTTTAAAGTGATATATTACGATGTTACGCAGCAGGGGTGTTACAGAATGTCTTTGGTCTGTCAAGCTTTATCAAGTCGACGTGCCATTGTTTTAGTGAAACGGAAGAGCAGTTCTTGCACGGTGACGACTATTTGCATAAAGCTGAAATTGGAATAAATTGCATATTAAAGAAGAAAAAAAAATTATTTACGATTAAATGTTGATCCCACAGATTAACATGTACATTTATGTTATCGGAAAGAGTGTTTGAAGAATATTAATTAAATTTTGGAACTTCTGAAGGAAGAGCGCAGCGTTTTACCGTATCCTGAATACACTGGCCTGGTTCTGTGAGTTATTGAAGGCAGAGAGGCATTCAGTTATTCAGACTGTATTAAAGGAGAGAGCGTGCAACGATTGGAAGATAGAATCATGGCTGGTAACATGACGGGAGATCTCATACCGAGGACTAACGTGCATAGAACGACGCTAAAAGAGCAGAGGATCGGAAAATCTTGAGTGATTGGTTATCTTGGTCAGACCGGGTTTGCCGTAAAGTATGTGGAGGGCAAGAAATCTCTCGCTTCCGCAGCAATCTTAAATCTGAGTAGGTGTGGGTGTGCACATGTGGGGTCGACAGAGCACCATTTAAGAGTAATTCAGTGCGGGTGGCAGGCGCCTGTGGGGCATCGCCAGTAGCCTTCAGCAGGAATCGTGGGCAGCAGGCGACTACGAGGAAACAACAACTGGAGAGAGCAGCCATCAGCAGTCTGTCTAGCAGTAGCAGCAGCCGCGAGTTGGAGGCAGCAAGGTGAGTCGTTTTCAGAACAACAGTGACCTGTGCGTAAATGCGTTTTCTACTGACGTGCGAGAGGTGGTTTCTGTAAGAAAAAAATAATAATGTTGTGTGGATATCGATAATTAGTGCAGAAGCCTGAGGATGATAATTATCCTATTTGTTACTCTATATAGCTAGTATATTAAGTAGGAAAGGAACCTCATCAGTTCAAGTTTTCAGTTAATTCAAGGAGCAGCTTGAGAAGGATCCTAGAGATATTCGAGAAGAAATGAGAGAGTTGAAAAGGGAGCGCTCTGAGTTGATACCCAATAGTTGTCAGACTCTTTCAAAGCAATTAACTACTCAGATCATTGAGAAAATGTCCAATAATAATAAGGCTATTGTTGAACAAGTAACTACCAATATCTCAGAGAACTTATCTACTAATAATTTAGTTCTAAAGTTCGAAATCTCTGTGCAGACATCCAAAGTGATTACTCAAATGCAGACTCATCTCTCGAACTGAGAGGGCACAGCTGAGCTATAAGATAAAGAAATCAACAGAATATTTTTCCATTTTGCTCCGTGGTCTCGAAAGGTAAAAACAATATGAATAGAGAAGTAAATGCAAATATAAATGCATCTAGGCGAGAATCCATTGGATACAGCAACACAGTAAAATTGGCTTTTGATAAGAAGCAAGAATAAAGTTTAATTTAATGAAAAATTCAGGTTAGAAGGTGGAAATAATTTATTTTGTGATCTTATATGATTGAAACAGGAGCGTGCAGTACACTTCATAGTTTTCGTAAGAATAGTTAAGCACATGTGGAGTGTATGACGGAATTGTAAACTAGTAGGAAGGTTGTGATGTGCAGGTACATCCTGGTTGAAACCTGCGTGAAATCTCAGAGAGTTTACACTTTTTGTGAATATGTAGATAACGATTAGAGGATCCCGTGTTGTTTAGTGTCTTCTTCCTTCTTTCGTTTTCCATACACCATGCATATCCGCTAACTATCCTATACCTTCAGGTTTGTTTTTATCAGGAACGGCGTGCTCCACGACCGTATTAATGACATTGAAGACAGGAGGAAGGGCAGCATCCGTTGTAAATTTTTGATCTGTTTATTGCCGACCGATTTGAGCTTCAGTGCAATTATATTCAAAACATGATGATTCATGGTTAAACTGTCAGTCAACTGTAATATCAATTGGTCCATGTGCGATTTTATTTACGATGAGTCCTCAAGACTTAGATATAACTGCACAGAAATCGAACTGTAACAAACGGATTAAAAATTTACGACCGATGCTGCCCTTCCTTCTATTTTGTATCCTGTAACTTATATCCATGGTTTCTTCAACTATCAGTTTCTTTCTTTATAGGTGAACTAGGGCTGAGGAAAAAATCCATTTATAAGACATAAAGGCCAAGTTGGAGTACAACTATACCCGACTACGGCAATATTATAGTATGTCACCTGACTGAGAAAAGTGTGTAATTAAACACAGCGGAGAAAGTGAGAGAAAGTGTTGCCTATAGTTAATAACTATCGAGGTGAAAGACAACATTAGAGTAAATGGGTTACGAATATTAATGTGTGTGAGGACATACAAGGACGTTAGTACCGTCGTCTCTGACGGTTAGGGAAATAATTAAGATGATGTCATTGCTACGTGTTTCGTGTATATAGTGTACTAAAGGAAATTATTAATGCACCAGGGCCCGCTTACTAAGAGGTTAACATACAGATTACCGCTCTTCTCTACTAAGGCAGTTCCTATTTTTCTGTGACACAGTTCACAGAGTATTACATGGTGGCAATCTCACCGGTGACCTTACCGAGGCTGGTTATTTAGGAAACTGGTGATGTTAAACCAAACAAAGACCCAAGCTGCTTGTTGGGGCTGGTATACCAAAGGAAGATTCTAAGTAAACCTCATTTTCGTTATTGATATCATTAGGATACGTTTAACAAAGGAATTTGATCAGAGGCATAGGGCTATTCAATAACTCTAAAATAGTACTCGTTGAGAAATGAGGTAAATTAATGCTAACAATAGTAAATGATACTACAAGGATCAAGGATCATTGTTTCTGCTCTTGATTGTTCGAAGTGTTTTAAATATAAAGAATCAGTCGTAGAACATAAGTACAACAAATCCAAACAGCAAGAAGAAATTCCGACAGATACAGACAATAAGATGTTTATGAAGGAAATCATTATAGACCCCAAGCCAAGTCATAATATTTATTAAATGGGAAATTAACACATAATTAGTCAGAACTTAACAGCTGTAGGTATCGCTTTACTGCTTGAAGATGTAGTATAGGTGTCATATAAACGCTTCAATATGTAGCGGGAAAAAGATGGGTGATGCTCACGATTTGTAGCGCTTGCAGCCAAAGTATCGTCTCTTTGGTGTGCAGTAAAGTCAGTTCTTTCTAGAGCACATTATAGTGAAGGCAGTGTTCCTAATCGTGTTAAAGGAAGCCATGCAATTACTCAAAACGTGACGTGTTACCTCAAAGACAGAGCGCTAATGCTACCAATTTCTTATGCTGGCATTTTAGTCTATTCCACCACTTTTCTTGGCTAGTCGCATTTAACAAGGGTGACATGTGGACGTGTTAACGTCTTTTTCGCTGTATCCCCACTGCTGTAGTGCAATGTTTAAAAAAGCTTCTTACCCGATTGAAATATTAAGTTCAAGAAGGGGATTAGTCAATCAGCATTCACTTTGTGGAAAACATAAGAAACTTAATAAATTGCATAATTTTGCCTTAGACTTAATTTTTTGTACATTCTGGTGCAGTAGTTCATTACGTACATATCTATAAGACAGGTTTGAAGTACACGAAGCTTTACAGTCATTAAAACGAGTTTAAAATCAGCCAACAAGTCCTATTTCACACTGAACAGGAAGCAGGCAATATAAAAAATTACCTATATATTTAACCATTTTGCACACTGACACATTCAAATAAACATAACTGAACAAAATTAGATAGATTGCAGCAGTTTTCAAATGGATATCACAAGAAAATTTGAAATCAGTCTTCGTCCCATGCTTCACTTTCTCAATCTTGTGGTCTTCTTTGTTTCCCTTTGTCAGAAAACCACTATGCAATGATCTTGAATTAGTAGTGGTGTTCTGTAGGTATTAATTCAAGCGTTTTAGCAACCTCATTTGCCTTGGCAGTTTTATTGGTATTAGGTCAAACTAGGCTGCGGACACACCTGACATAGGAGGATGCCTACCAATTTTACAAGTGAGAAATCGTATGTAACTACGCCGCTGGAGTGAGGAGATACTGTTACACATTTTGATGCTGCTGAGAACTTAAATATTTTATGTGAAGTCACAGGCCATTTATCCCCTTTCACTGTAATAGACTTTTTGGAAAAGGAATCAAAATGATTAGGAAAATCAAAAATATACTATGAGGACACCAACTTCCTCAGACCAGTACATAATGTCATACCATTGTGGAGGTATATACACTGTATTTAGCTTTTTTTTTTAGTTCTACCGCAGAGAAGAAGGGCCACATGAAGAAAATATAAGACGTGCTGCAGAAAACCTGCTGTTGTGCACCAAAATGTACCAAAAAGGAATAACCGTACATTCATGTTTTGGCCCATACAAGCATATCATACAGTTTTCTTATAGTAATAGCTAAATGGTTTTCAATAGAAATCATTAGTAGTGAAACAGTTTCATTTGAGTCCGTTTCTAGCATTTGTCTCGTCATACAGAGAGATGAAATCTTTATCATATAGTAGAACATTTCCCCAACAGGTACAAGTAGAAATGGTCTGTTCTGTATATAATCTAAAGTAATTATTTCTGCTGTTCCTTTCTCATCCCCTTTAATTATTTCCTTACATCGTAACATACTATCATGAAATGCTATCGCTCGTAACTTGTCAATTTTAAGTTCCTTTTCCGCTTGTATCTTTGAAACTATGTTTGTTTTACTGTTAATTTTACATTTAAGTTATTCACATATCTCACATATATCCACTTCAGGACGACAAATCCATAGCTGAAATGACATTTGAAAGAGTCGTAGAAATAAAGGTATTTCACTTAGGGATAGAATACATTTTTATAAGTTGCACTGGCTTTCATATCTTGATGAACTAAGTACTTATCTGAATCACATTTCTGCCTGATTAGCTCACATTACTTCATAACTGATAAGTCAGTTGATAGATAATTCTTTCTGCAACCGGTTTGCCCGTAACGCGCAACCCTGTACGGAAATGAACGAATAAACTGCTCTATTCGAACATTGGTATCCTCCGGAACCTTGCACTGTCGGTTGTATTTTCCTCGACCATCTGGTAGCAAACACGCAGCCTCCTGGACAAGTCGACACAGTCTTTCCAGTCGTACCTTCTTAATGTTATGAAGCGTTACAAATGACATTTTGCTTACAACGGTGTCTTGAAACCAACTTTAACCTAAGACAGAATAAAATTATTAATACAGTGTGAGTGAAAAAGGCCTTTAGAAATTTGGAATGATGTAGAAATTTATTGAGGTAACTTACAGAATCGGTAGGTGTGTCATTTTGTAGCAAACAACCTCAAGTTTGATCCACGTATTGCATCAGCACCCCATTCCGCTACCAGGAGCGCCAGCATAGTGCACAGTTAAAATGGGTACTTTCGTTGGTGCGGAGCGTGCTCGCTGTGTATATTGGTTTCATGAAACAAATTCTGCAATACCCGTTCTGCGTACATTTCGCAACAATACGCTAAAGAACCTCCAACCAGGCCTACAATTTATTCTACGAATCTACACTGCCGTTGCACAAGTGACACTCGATTTGCTACAACGAATGTGGGAAGAAAATGATTACCAGTGGGATGTTGGCGCATCACAATTGGCAGTGATATTGAACCAACATGGCACTTGACGCTTTTATGTGAAATTTCAGACTGAAACTTCCTGTCCGATTAAACCTGTGTGCCAGACCGAGACTCGAAATCGGGACCTTTGCCTTTCGTGGGCGAATGCTCTATCGACTAAGCTACCCGTCTCCTACCTTCCAAACTTCACAGAGGCTCTGCTGTGAACGTTGCAAGACTAGCACTCCTAGAAAAAAGGATATTATGGAGACAAAGCTTAGCGACAGGCTGGAGGATGTTTCTAGAATGAAATCTTCGCCCTGCAGTGGAGTGTACATTAATATGAAACTTCCTGGTATATTATTGGTATCTGTCCGAAAGAACAGATATAGTTAAGGCTCACCGGTCGTTTGACCATCTTCTTCTGTGCGGATGCATAAACCGTGCCCGAACTCTTACGGCAATCGGCAGTAAAGCCGCGAGTAATGAGTATGATAGTCAGGGGCACTATGAATATAGTGCGGGGCAGTCAAATTGCGAGTGTGGGTCTCACGGGAGGCGTGCCAGAGATAAGTCCCTGCAGTCGCACTATCCTCTGTGTCCTCAGTGGCTCAGATAGAGCCGACCCGGTAGCTCAGCGTGTTCGGTCAGAGGGTTAGCTACCCTCTGTAATAAAAAAACTGAGTGAATGGATCAATGAACAACCTGAATGAGTGTCATCGGACGCCCTCCACGAACAGTCAACGAGCAATATAGAACAAAATGAGATTAAAAAGAAGATGGATAGAACTTCTGCGTGTAAGCAGGAGATCCCGCGTTCGAGTCCGGTTTGGGGCACACATTTTTAACTGTCCCCGTTGACTTAGATCAACGTCTGTATGCAGCTAAGGGTATTCATTTCATTGTTAAAAGTTTATGCCGGTAGAGCACTTGCCCATGAAAGGAAACGATCCCAAGTTTGACTCTCGGTCAGCTTCTCAATTTTAATCTGCCAGGAAGTTTCATATCAACGCACACCCCACTGCAGAGTGAATATTTGATTCTAGAAACATCCGTCAAGCGTGGCTAAGCCATGTTTCCGCAATACCCTCACTGCCAGGAGTGCGAGTATTTGAAAGGTTTGAAGGAGAGCTTCTGTGAAGTTTGGAAGGTAGGAGGCGAGGTAGTGGTGGGAGTAATGCTGCAAGGGCAGATCGTGAGTTGTGCTTGAATAGCTCAGTCAGTAGAGCATTTGCTTACGAAAGACAAAGATAACTCTGCTTCTCACTACATCAAGTGATGAAACTCAAATGGCAGCAAAAAATTTGTCTGTTATAACAAATAACCACACCATAATCCTCTCATATTTCATGTCTTAATTTCATTTAACACGCAGTGATTCTATGTGTATTCTGTCCATTTGCCTTACACGTGACGCTGTGCATGTACTTGATACGAGTGAGGGTGGACCTATTCTGTATTAAAATACCGGAATGCTGATGCTGTCGTCAACGATTACAGGAATGCTAATGCTGATATCAACATATTCCGGGTCAGAACCCACAGTAACCTTCCACTGGTTTAGTTTAAACTTGTTATAGAGTATTCTGAAATATCGGAACACATGTTAGTTGCACCAGTATATGTAGTTTCATTACTTGATGAAGTACAGAACAAAATATTATTTGTCAACCGTAGCTTGAAGTAAGATAAACAGTCTGTAATTAGATTACAGATAACAGATTACAATGAAATAAATAAGTAAATACAGTTACCTATGACACAACTGATAACTCTCGTTGAATGCTCTTCAACCAACTGAGCCTGTGTACATAAAGTCAGGAAAAACAGGTTATATAAGATACTAAACTGGGTAGTCTGAAATAAAGACCTTATGGTTGGAATAAATATTTGGCGAGGTGCCAACATAAACAACTTACACGTTACAAGAAGCAACTTAACCTCAGCTGTTCAGTGTGACGCCCACCAATCACAGAGTATGCGTTAGAACATAATCCATTGAGAGAACTGAACTGTGGGTAGAAAATCTTTTGGCACCTGTTGGTTGCGCACATTGTTCGTTATGGGCGAAGTAACTGTTGCTCTACCGCTATTTTCTTAGCACCCTAGGATATAAATTCGTATCACTATAAACATAGAACATAACGTAAACAGAAAAAATAAATATATCTAATTAGGCAGGAGGAAATGTCACAGAAACGAAACGCTCCACAAGACACAGGGATTTACGAAAAGGCTTAAGAGTAGTGACGACTAAGGGTGTTCTCTTACTGCATTCTTCTAAGGGTGCTTTTCACAGGCAAATTTACAGATGCTTATTGGTGAATATTTTCCCATTCTGTCCAACAGTACCTCCTTGTCATCGACTACACCATACATTAAATGCTTTTCTGCAAATCAATGTTAACTAGTAGTACTTCAGCTCCGATGATCAGTCGTGAACTGAAAACATTGACGTAGTCCGCTGTGGACTCATCACGTACGATTCTTGACATAAACGTTTCCTGGGTAGGCGGCGCATCATTTCGTTAAAAACTATGACTGGTGAAACCACCGTCTTTTACAATATGATGCGCCATCATACCCAGAAAACTTTTACGTTAACTGCTCTGGCCGGTGAAGGCTAAGCAACTGTACAGACGATTGCGTTTGACTTTCTATTTAGTGTCACGACCGTAAGTACGGTAGGCAATACCCAACAAAACATAAGCAGTTGAAAAACACGTGCCTCATTCAAAAACTCGTTCCGCATGAAACATTAATTTCCGATCTTGGCTTCCTACCTGAAAGTACTGATTTTAGGGTTATCAACCAGCTTTATAATTTTGACCCTAAAATTTTAGGACAATCGGTAAAACAACTTAGCTAGTGGCTGTTGTTGTTCTGATCATCAGTCCAAAGACTGGTTTGAAGCAGCTCTCCACGCTAGTCTGTCCTGCACAAGCTTTTTTATGTGTTAATAACAACTGCAACCTCCATCCATTTCAAAATGCTTACTTACTACATTATCCAAGAACTCACCCTACAGTTTTTACCCTCCAATACTAAATTGACTATTTCTTGAAGCCTCAGGATGTTTACTATCAACCGACTTCATCTTACAGTCAAGCTAAGCTACAAATTTATTTTTACCTCATTTACATTTTCTACCTCCTCATTAGTTATTCGATCTCCCCATGTAATCTAAAATACGTTTTTATAGCACCACTTTTCAAGAACTCCTGTTGTCTCCGTGTCTCACCTGCTTTTTGTCCACATTTCACTTCCGGAAAAGGCTACGGTTCACAAAAATACTTTCATAAAAGATTCCTGACACTTCAGTTTCTATTAGGTCTCAACAACTACCTCGTTATTAGAAATTATTTTCTTACTATTGCTAGACTGCGTTTTATATCCTCTCTGTTTTGTCCATCGTCAGTTATGTTGCTGTCCAAATACCCAAATTCATCTACTACTTTTAGTATCTCATTTCCTAATCTAATTCCGTCAGCATCTGATTTCATTCGAATGCATTCCATTACCCTTGTGTTACTTTGTTGGTTCTCATCTTATAATCTCTTTTCAAGACACTATTTATGTCGTTCATCTGTTCTTCCAAGTCCTATGCAGTTTCTGATATAATTACAAGGTCGTTGATAAACCTTGCAGTTTTTATTTCTTTCTTTGAACTTTAATTCCCTATCGATACATCTAATTTTTTCTATACTGCTTACACAGCGCACTGACTCAATAACACTGGGGACAGACTACCCCCTCCCCTCCCCCCTCCCCCACATCCTCCGCAAATATTGCTTCCATTTCATGTCATTTGACTCTCATAACTGCTGTGTCTGCTTTCTATATAACTTCAAAATAACCTTTCGCTCTATGTACTTTATCCCTGCTGTCGTCCAACTTTCTTTGTCAAAAACCTTACGATAAATCTACCAAAGTTTTAAATGTAGATTGGCCTTTCTTCATAACTATCGTCTAGGTTAATCGTAGAGTCAGTATTGCCTAGTGTGTTCCTACATTTTTCCGGAACCCAAGATGATCTTCCCCGAGATCGCTTTTCTCAGTTTCTCTCTTTCTCTGTAAATATTTAGAAAATATGATTTATTGCTCTGATGGTTCGGTAATATTCACACATGTCACCATATGCTTTCTTTGGAATTGGATTCATTACATTCTTCTTGAAGTGTGATGGTATTTTACTTGTCTCTTTTTTCTTGCACACCAGATGGAATCGTTTTGTGGTGGCTGATTCTCCCAAGGCTCTCATTTACATTTTCTACCTCCTCATTAGTTATTCGATCTCCCCATGTAATCTAAAATACGTTTTTATAGCACCACTTTTCAAGAACTCCTGTTGTCTCCGTGTCTCACCTGCTTTTTGTCCACATTTCACTTCCGGAAAAGGCTACGGTTCACAAAAATACTTTCATAAAAGATTCCTGACACTTCAGTTTCTATTAGGTCTCAACAACTACCTCGTTATTAGAAATTATTTTCTTACTATTGCTAGACTGCGTTTTATATCCTCTCTGTTTTGTCCATCGTCAGTTATGTTGCTGTCCAAATACCCAAATTCATCTACTACTTTTAGTATTTCATTTCCTAATCTAATTCCGTCAGCATCTGATTTCATTCGAATGCATTCCATTACCCTTGTGTTACTTTGTTGGTTCTCATCTTATAATGAATTGGATTCATTACATTCTTCTTGAAGTGTGATGGTATTTTACTTGTCTCTTTTTTCTTGCACACCAGATGGAATCGTTTTGTGGTGGCTGATTCTCCCAAGGCTCTCAGTAATTCTAAGGAAATGTTGCGTACTACAGGAGCCTTCTTTCGACTTAGGTCTTTCAGGGCTCTGTTGAATTCTTTTCGCAGTATCATATCTCCCATTACATCTTCACCTACTTCTTCTTCTCTTTCTATAAAATTCTTCTCCTGTTTTGTGTCTCTTATATAACATTCGTTATACGCTTAAGCTGTCCCTTCTTTGCTTATTAGTGATGTGCCGCCTGAGCTCATGATATTCATGCAGGAATTTCTCTTTTCTCCAAAGGTCTCCTTTGTGTCCCTATGGGCAGTATGTATCTTTCCCCTTGTCACACATGTTTCTGCAGCCTTGCATCTGTCTTCTAGTCATTCCTGTTTAGCCGTCCTACATTTTCTGTCAATCTCAGTTTTTAAAGTCTACACACCCTTTCGTCTACTTTACTTCCTACTTTTTTTTTATTTTCTCCTTTCGTCAATTAAAGTGAATATCTCCTATATCGTACAGGGCTTTCTACTAGCCTTTTCTTTCCTTATGTGATCGTCATCTCCGCTATTGTATTTTTCCCCCGTTTCAGTCCAGCGTTGCTTAAAGTTTCCTCTGACGCTCTAAACAAACTCTGTTTCCCTCAGTTTATCCTGATCCCTTCGCCTAAAAGTCATACTTTTTTGCAATATCTTACATTTTAATCTGCAGTTCATAAACAATAAATTTATATCAGAGTCCACATTTGCTCCTGGAGACGTCATACAATTTAAAATCCAGTTTAGAAATCTCTGCCTTACCGTTACTTAATCAATCTAAAACCTTCCAGCGTCACCAGGTCTCTTCCATATATACAGCCTTCTCACATGGTTCTTAAACCAAGTGTTAGCGAATAGAATTATGCTCTCCAAAACTGTACCATGAGGATTCCCCTGTCATTCTTTTCCGCCAGTTCATGTTCTCAAGCCATTTTTCCTTCTCTTTCTTTTCCTGACTATCGATTTCGAGTCACGTACCACAGTTAAATTTTCATCTCCCTTTACTCTCTGAGTGGCAACGGCCTTGCCGCAGTGGATACACCGGTTCCCGTGAGATCGCCGAAGTTAAGCGCTGTCGGGCGTGGTCGGCACTTGGATGGGTGACCATGCAGGCCGCCATGTGCTGTTGCCATTTTTTGGGGTGCAATCAGCCTCGTGACGCCAATTGAGGAACTACTCGACCGAATAGTAGCGGTTTCGGTCAAGAATACCATCTTACGACCGGGAGAGCGGTATGCTGAGCCCACGCCCCTCCTATCCGCATCCTCCACCGAGGATGACACGGCGGTCGGATGGTCCCGGTAGGCCTCTGGTGGCCTGAAGACGGAGTGCTTTTTCTTTACTCTCTGAATACCATCGTTTACTTCATCATAAATTCCTTCAATTTCTTAATCGCCTGCGGAAATAGATGGCATATAAACTTTTACTGTAGTGATGGGTACTGGTTTTGTGTCTGTTTGGCGACAATGCTGCTTATAGTATCTTACCCGCGTTCCTCTTTCATCAATCATTATTATATCAGCTCCTGAATTACTCCCATCTGATTTTTTTGTTGAATACCCTGTACTTACCTAACCGAAAGATACGTTCCTCCTGTCGCTGCACTTCACTAATGCCCACTATATCTGGCTTCAAGCTATCCATTTTCGTTGTTAAATTCGCTAGCCTACCGAGCTGAATGAAGGATCAAACATTCCACTCTCAGACCCATTGAATGCCAGTTTTGTTTTTCCTGATGAAGGTATTCTCCCGAGTAATCCCCGCCCGGAGACTTGAAGAGGGGGCTACTTTAACTCCGGGATACAATTGCATAATCATTAAACCATACTTAAGTGTAGCATGCCATCGGAAAATACTGCTGTAGTTACCCATTGCTTTCAGCCGTTCGCAGTACAAGCACAGCAAGGCCATGCTAGTTAATGTTACAAGGCCACATCAGTTATCATACCTATAACTTCATGTCCAAAATTCACTAAAGTCTGAGCCCCCATAAATTGCACACCAAATCCATATTATGGATTTCATCGAAAACAACTATGAATTAAACTGGTTGCAGCCCATACCAGGAGATTGGTTTCAGAGGTCGTTTGTGCAAAATGTGCTGTGTTCCACGTATCGAGTAATGAGTCAAAACATTTATTCAAAGGACTTGATATATTAGTAAACACAATTCACAGAGTTCACAATTCACAGTAATCACTATCGGTGACATTCTTTCACTTCATTTTAGCCGGCTTCATAAAAATGAAGTACTGGAGGTCTTAACGGCCTACCTTAACATCGAATCGGTTATAACTGCATCTGGCACCCCTTAAAAATCTATAAACAGTAATTTTTTCCGCCGTGTACAAACTCTAGGGATTGTTCAATAAGAGGATACGGAACAAAAAAGGTCTAATGAACTTATGTACGGAAATGTATAGTTTCCATGCTAGAGACCATTTATCCAATCACATTTTATTACAAAGACTGCGGTGTAATACGCACTGTACTATGCGGCCACAGTTGCAGTACGCATGGTTTCCTACTAGAGGGTGGTACTGTTCTTCATACGTCATGCTCTAGCACCCTCTCCTGTCATAGTAATTGGTAACGTTGTGCCCGATTTGCTTCTCTTGCTGATTCACCTTGGAGTGAATGTGATACAATGTTGTACACAGTGGATCCGCATTCGAATAGAAAGCGTGCCGACATGATGTTTACATACGGAAAGGCAAATGGCAACGGATGGTGGGCAGCAAGGTTGTATCAGGAGACCTACCCTCGCCGACAACCACCATAACATTCAGTGTTTGAAACGGTGTTTCGCCGCTTGTCTAAGACAGGGTCGTTTCAGGAAGCAGGAAATCATGGACGTACCTGAAATGTTCGGACACCAGACTTGGAGGGAAATGTGATTAACACAGTGGAAGTCGACGGCCTTGTCAGTACCAGGCAGTTGGCTCGCCAGTACAGGGTAAGCCGGACAACACCGTGAAACATTCTCCATGACAATTGTTACTATCCTTGTCACTTACAGCGCATGTAGATCTTAAAGCGACATACTTTCCACATCGGGAGCAGTTTTGACAGCGGTTTCTTCACCAGGCAACCACGATTCCGGGATTTGCGTCATCCATCCTATTCACGGATGAGGCCACCTTTACGCCGAGTCGTATCTTCAACTTTCATAACATTCACATGTGGGATAGTATGTAGATCCCCCATGGTATGGTGACAGCGAATTATCAGCATGGGCTCAACCGGAATGTGTGGGCCAGGGTAATTAGCGACCGTATTTTGGGACCAGTCTTCCCTCCACTACGCTTAACAGGCCCGAACTATCGGCGTTTCTTGCGGGTGACTTTGCCTCCCTCGCTGGAAGAAGTGCCATTGATGATTTCGAAGTGTTATGTGGTTGCATCATGATGGTGCTCCAGACCATTTCGCCGTTAACGTCCGGACGCATCTCCATTGTGTCTTCCCTGGTCAATGGATCGGACAAGGGGGTCCAGTTGCATGGATTGCTAGGTCACCGGCTCTCAACCCATGCGATTTCTATTTATGCGGCCATCTCAGAATTGTCGTGTATGCAGAGTCCATTCCAGATGTGGAGACACTGGAGCTGCGTATTCATGCTGTTCGGATGCAGCCTGTCCGCTGTGAAAGTGTGAGAGAACGTGCTACGGGGCGTACACGCATGCGTTGAGACACGTGGAAACCAGTTTCAGCAAATACTGTAACTGTGGCTGTATGGTACAACGCGTATTAGATCGCTGTCTCTGTAACACTGTTTGTTTGAACAAACGGTCTTTAGCGTGGAAACGATGCATTTTCGGACATAAGTTCATTAGATCTTTTTTGTTCCGTAACCTCTCCTCGATCAATCCCTGTACACGGTGGAAAAAGTTACCATGTGTGTAGACATGCCCCACCTCATCAGATTAAGGGATGTGAAGTCACAAAAACGAAGTGTAAATGTATACTTCATAGTACAACAATGCGGTCTGATGAGCAACTGTACATTAATTTATAATAATTTTAACACAAAAGTGTAAATCAGTTGGAATCTATACAAATTTGGCAGTAACAATATTGAGCCAGTTATTCCTTCCACGACTTATTCTGTAATCTAAGTAAATTAAAATAAACGTAACTTCTACGAAGGAACAGACCGACTGCGTATGATGTGTTACATATATCATCTTCAATGAATTGTACTGATTCCAAAACAGGTCACAGATTTTGTGTCTCCGCAATTTAAAACTACGATTAATATTTTATTAATATTAATTCATATGATTTTTCTGGCTTGAAGTTGCTCATGTAAAATGTTATCTTTTGTACTCTAGCACCAGTCAAGTAGTCCGCCCCAGTAGCTGAGTGGTCAGCGTGACGGATTGCCGTTCTCTGGGCCCGGGTTCGATTCCCGGCTGGGTCGGAGATTTTCTCCGCTCAGGGACTGGGTGTTGTGTTGTGTTCATCATCCTTTCATCCCCATCCGGCGTGCAGGTCGCCCAATGTGGCGTCGAATGTAATAAGACCTGCGATATGGCGGCCGGACCTGCCCCGCGAGGGGCCTCCCGGCCAATGACGCCAAACGCTCATCATCATCATCACCAGTCAAGTAAACTTTACTTTTGAAAAATGTCATTTAATTGAATTTTAATACCTTTGTCAGTGCATAATAGAATTTTGTAAGTAGCCAAAAGAGTAGGTCCCCCATGGAACCCATTACCCTATAGAGAACTTTAGTTGATATAGACCAATTCATGGTAGAAAAATGTGAGGCAATAGATTTATCTAGTTTCAACATTCGAAACAGAGATTATTTAAAGGAATACTCATATACAATTTCAGAAGGATTGTGTAGTATCTACGGAATCCGCAAGCAATCAGTGATGTTCTGCTCTTATTAAAAACATACCGTACGTATGACAAAAATGGAAATTACATAATACTAGTTTATGTTAGGATCAAAGGGTCTGTTGTAAGGTGTCACTATCGACTTTGCTTGGCTATCGATTATTCAGATTATATCTCGAACACTTACCCATGAAACTACTGGAAAGGCTAATGTCTTTCATCTGACCACAGTGCTGCTATCTGCTTTGTTAAGGCATGTAGGACATTCCACCCCAACAAGGTCCATGGTTCGTGGAGGGCGCTAATGGCTAGACATAACTTTTTCCATACGTTTTGGTCAGTTGGAGCCCTTTCATCCAATTCCTTGCACTTTTGTTTTTCTCTAATAATATTTCATCGTTTCATCATGTCTCATTTTCTCTTTCAAACTACTTCACAAAGCTCCTGCCTTGGAATTGTTCTACATTTAACACTTTACTCCAGGAAATATTCGTTTTTGCTGTTTCTTTATGTATTTTTTAAGTCCTCGGATCCAGCTCGTTAATTTCTTCAGATGTAATTTACTTGAAGATCTGTTTTGTCAGCTTGTCCTTATTCATCGTCATCATCATCGTTTCAGGGATTAGGCCCTTCGCTTGTTCCATCCTCAATCTATCTTTGCCTCAGACTTTCTGGGTCTCTTCGGCCAATAGGTCTGTATGAAGGTGCCGCTTTCGGAATCCCTGTATTGTCCATTTTTTCTAAATGCTCTTCCTATTTGCTTCTATACTCGTATTTGTACATTTTATCCTGTACTGTAGATATGTGTGACTGATTATGTACATCCTGGTTTCTTATTTTATCAAGGCATGGATGTCCCAGTAGCGCCCTAAGGAAGTTAATTTCTATAGCTTAAATATGACTGTGGCCGTTCTGTCTTAACGTTCACGTTTCACTGTCACATAGAATAAGCGACACTGCCATCCTCTTGTACAGCTTAAGCTGTGTTTCGGTCAAGGCTGTTTTCAGTGTTGTTCGAATAGTTCGGCACATTTCCTGGTATCTTCCTGATTTATTATTTATATCTCCATCGTAACCAAACGAGATATTAAAGCGTAAATATTTAAGATACTGAACTTGTTCTAAAATTCTGTCATCCAACATAATCTTTGCTCTTATTGCAAGAAACGTATTTGCAGTTGCGAATATTTACAACCAATAGCTGTATAATGGAACGACGACAATGTAAATTTGTGCCTGACCGGGACTTGTAACCCTATTACCGCTTGTCGCGAGCGGTCGCCTAGCGTTAGGCTGTTTGAGCACGAGTCGCGGACGTTCTTTGTGTTGCGAACTCCGACGATACCGCCCCCGTCGACTGACGACGATGTCCATGACTACAAAATGGTGATAACTCGTTTATTGTGCCAACTGCGGCCTTTTTATCAGAACGTCATGAGTCGCTGGCTTTGTATGGCGCACAAGGGCATACCAAAAAGCAACGGTCCCCAAAAGCGCTATAAGCGGAGGAGCAGAGCAACTTCAGGACGGGTTGAGAGCCAGCCGCTGGAGGACAACGGCTGCACGCACCAAGATGATGCTCCCATAGAGCCAACCGCCGCCAGCTGCAGCGTGGCAACACAGAATGGGACTGAGGAAGTTTCATACATACCCACAGCTGATCGATAAGCCATTGGTACGCGAGAAGGACGCTGTTCTCCCCATGGTGGAGTGCAGGCACCCATATTACCTTTCAAGGATACGATAGAGGATGGTTTTGTTCTGCGATTGACTGTGTGGGGGCAGGACGGTGAGGCCAAGTAAGGTACACCGACAGGGACTGCACCGGCACTTTAGGAACGGTTTCGGCCGAATTGTTGGGGCTGACCACGGGTGACGATGCGGCTTGACACTCAGTAGACCTTTACGACCTAATGAATAACTTGGCACCCGAGGTTCGACAAAAAGCTTATCGTATCGCCACAATTAATTTCAGTATGATTGGAACAACGTTGAAGATCGATCTGCTGCTGATATTGACGTTGTTTTATTGCAAGAAGAGGGGTCTCGTGTCCGACTCCGACTTGTATGGTTATGCGACATATATGGCACCTGGTGATCACACTATCAGTGTTACGGCGATACTAGTAGCTGACGGTATTTCCATCGAAGATGTGACTTACCTCCAGAGGGCTGCCGATCACGGCGCTGGGCGCACTTACTATTAATGTGTATGCCGAGAGTTTTGAACGCCGAGCGGTCGCCACTTGCCTTTTCCGACCATAGTGGCTTCATAATCACGGTCACTCTACAGCAACAACGATTATGGCGCAGACGTGGTATGTGGAAGATGAATGCGGCTCACCTCCAGGACCCAAAACGCCGTCAGGTTATCGCTGCTGCGTTGGCGGACTGTGAAGCATGTCTTCCACGTTGCCATGTTGGACGGAATGTGCAAAACCAGCTTTCCGGCGGGTGCTAATACTATGTGGAAAGGACATCGCGACGTGGCATAGACATACTTTGGACTTTTATTACACGATTCTTCGCGAACTCGTATCCCAGCCGCAATCACTAGACCGAGCAAGCCGCCGAATTAAAGCCAACGTATTCTCTCTTAAACGGCGAAAATTGGAAGGGGTCCTCGTGCGGTCGCTGCGTCAAGACGGAACTAGCAGCCAAATCCCATCTGCGCACCACATCATGCTTGATAGCCGTCGACGCCGACAACTCCTAACCATGAACTTTCCTCCGCGTGATGGTCGACCCTTAACCGCCCAGGCAACCATTATGGAAGGCTTTGCAAACCATTATCGATGTTTTTACCAGGAGAAGAATATAGAGAAGAGAGACGATGACGACATTCTAAAGCATGTGTCACGCACGCTCGACGACACAGCAGCACCGTCGCTTTTAGCGGAGGTCACGCAGGACTTGATTGAGGAAACACTAGACCAGGGTAAAAAGTCGCCCGGCCGGATGGACTGCCGCTCGAATTGTATCGGGCTTTCCGCACCATGATGATGCCACGTTGGATCACCATGTACCAAGAGTTTATGTTCCGCAGCTTTTGTGTGCCACGTGCCTTCGTCGAAGGACTACTCATCCCAATACACAAGCCTTCCAGAGGTCGGTCGATCGATGGCTACTGTCCTATTACAACGTTGAATTCGGAGTATAAGATCTGTGTCCGGCTCTTGGAAGTTCACATAAGGAAGGTCCTGCCACTAATTCTTTCAACGAAGCCAACGACACAAAGAGAAGAATCCAACATGCCAACGACCACTGGTAAATGTAGGGATTTGATAGCTCTCGCCACATCCTGTCGCCTCCGAGCTGCTTTGAATTCAAATGACTTCGACCACGCTTTTGACAGAGTGCACCACAAGTTTCTTATTCAGATTTAGCCTGACTTCCTCGACGCAGTTTTGCTCCCCGTATGTGGAGCATCATCTCATGTACTGGTAAATGGATGTACCACCGTCAATACCAATCTGGCGTTCGGTTCGACAAGGATGCCCACTCTTCATGATTTTTTTACACGACTGCACTGCAACCGCTCACAGAAGGCCTGAAAGGCAGACTTTAGGGTATTACGTTGAGGGGCCACACCTTCCACGCAGAGCGTTTACTGACGACCTTCTACTACTGGTTCGCTCAAGTGATGAGCTCTGTTCGGTGCTTGAATGGATTAAGTGACATTGATTGGCGGCTGGAAGCCATATGAATGTAGCCAAGTCGGCGGCGATGCATATTGGGAGGAGCCTCCAGGAGCGCTGCGTGACACCTCTCCCACAGGTGAATGCGGTCAGATATTTGGGTTTTACTTTTACACAATATGTGCGTCGCATGGCAAACATAAACAATAGAGGTGTACTGCAGGCGATACGCTAAGAAGTCTACCACAACGTTCTTCGACGCATGGACCTCCTACTGTGTCCAGTATTTTAACCTTCACATAGCGAGCAAGTTGATACACATGTCTCACGTTCTCCCACTACTGACAACGATGGCAACCTGACTGCAGGCGGCATTTGGATATTATATTACTGATGGATTACTATTTAAAGTCCGCTACGACACCCTCACTCTCTCTCCACGTGAAGGTGGGCTGGGATTTACGTACGAGCGTTTGTTTTTGAGATCTATACCCCGCAAAGTGAGTGAGAGTAAAAACCCAGTTGCACTATGGCCTGCGGTGTGGACAACATTCCGACAATCCTCCTATGCCCAGAGGATAGTTGCTTCCAGACCGCGAAGTCTCACACCATCACATGGTTTAAAGATTCAAATGGCTCTGAGCACTATGGGACTTAACTGCTGTGGCGCTCGCGCGGTTCCAGACTGTAGCGCCTAGAACCGCTCGGCCGCTCCGGCCGGCTTTAAATGCATGTCCATTTATTACTAATTCTGCGATGATGACAAGGTGGTTCTTGACTATTGGCAAAATCTCCAAGATAATCATAGCACACTTCAGCACACTCCTCGCTAACAACAACTCTTCGCAAGTTATTCGCGCAGCGTTATCATAAACCCCCTCCACAGTTGGAGTGTACCGAGCAGAGGACGACCCCCATAGTGGATCTCGACAAGAAGTGAAATGGTTATCGACTTCGTACGGAATCGCGCGTGGAATGGCGTGCTGGATCTGTTTTTCATCATTATGTTGATTTCCTTTGATCGTGTGGTCGTTGTTTAAGCAAAACAACTGTAAGAATTTCCATTCTCCTATTTGTTGTTAGATGTTTTGAGTTCACCCGTGTGTTGGAAGGTGTACACACTAAGTAAACGTGGTTCAACAAAAATTTATTTCATATTGAAATGATTTATGTTCTTTCGCTTGTTTACATTGCCTTCTTGCTAACAGAAACAATTCGTATTACAACTGTATCTGCAATTTTGTAGTAGAAGAACAAAATAAATAAATTTACAAAGAAATTAAAAAAAGAGAAGGATGGTAAGGCGACCGATCGCGATAACCGGTAGCGGGAAACCCGGGTTCGAGTCCGGCAAAAATTTTTTAATGTCGTCATTCCATTATACAGCTGATGGTTGTCCATATTCATGACTGCGAATATATTTCTTATATTTCGTATCGGTTGCAGTCACATGCATGCGCGTCCGAAGGAAAATTACATCTTATTTCCGAATAACACACATAATGCAATTTCGTACTGCTCTTACTGAGTAATTGTCTTGGAATGACTTGGCTACTGATTTAGAGGTAGAAATTTTGAAGTTATATTGTTTACCAATCTTATGCAGCGAAGAAACAGCTCTTTGAACATTATATTCTGTGTTTCACAAAATCACTAAGTCCTCAGCTTTGCTAGCACATTTAAAGTGCTCCTTCCCAAGGAAGTTCTAGGTGGCTGATCGATCCATCAGTGTAGGATATAAATGTTAAAATACTTTATTTCTCGCACTGTAATTACGTAAATGAAGTCTGAATCAGGTGCTATAATATTAATTTTTATACGCTTTACTATGAGTTGAGTGTAGCCCCTCTTAGCCAGTACATTACATAATTCCCCCCTATCTGTCTTATCCAAGATCTCTAGATCTACAAACCCCATATAGGTGAGCAAATCGTATTCCCTTGTTTTCTCTCTTAGACGTTTCATAATAAATATGTTGTCAATTAAGACTCTCCACTTTATGCAAGAGCTACTCTGCTGTTCGCTTTATTCGGTTATTTAACATATTAGCGCGTAGTTTACACCTTGAATGTAATATGCTCATAGTCAATCAGTTTTGTGAGTTTATGCCCTTCCCCTACCTTAAATATAGAAGAAACACTTGCTGTTAATCGTGTATCTGGGATCCTCATGGTAAGACAAGAGGTGTTTAATGCATGAAGAAGGCGAAGTATGAGTAAAAGTTCTCCATTTTTTACGAGTTCGATATTTATCCCACATGGTCCTAGTGATTTTTTTTATTCTTTTGCTTTCCTATTACCGCTCCTAGCGTAATATTTTTACCTGTTCTCAGGTGCTATCTTCAGGATTAGTAGATATGTCTCCAGCAGGGTTAAACCAAATAATTTTGTGTTCACTCTATTATTCATGCGTTTCACATTTATTCGTGTATTGCCTCTTTCTGGTTTACTTAAAATTCTGGAATAATTTATAGATAAAAGATTTTTATTCCATGTACATTGTGCACCAGACCACTCACAATTTTTTCCCAACTGTCTGTCTGTCCTTACCATCTCTGTTATTTGTCAAAATGTTGAGGTATTTCATAATCGTTTCTTAATTCCCGGACTTCTTTATTGCTTATTGGACCTAATTTTTTCTCGTGATTCTTCTCTCTAAGATTTCTAGTTGGTTAAATATATAATATAAAGCTCGACATTCACTTACATACATACATACATACATACATCCTTGTTCCATAGACCATGAATACAATATTTCGTAATGATGTGGAACGTGTCACTTTAACATAAGTTTTCTTTACACAGAATAATTAATTAATTTTTTTTAGTTTCACGGTTACTAATTCATATCTAAGAATTCATCTATTGAGTAGGAGTTGTCATTCAGAAATTCTTTTAAGTTGTTTTTAATTGTTGATTGGCTATCTAATATAGAGGTATTCTGGTTTCAGTACGAGTTATAAACATTGTTTTTCCATCCGCGACACGCATTTTTATTGTAAACATTCGCTATTTTCCATGTATCCCATTCTGAATATCTTTTCGTTTATGGATGTTTTTCTAACCCATTTTCTTGAATTATCTCTCCTAGATACTTCAGCGTTTAAACTTTTATTATTTGCGAACATTTTTATGCATTTTTTATGTTAGTGATAAATTTGTTTTTCTCTGCAGAGATTCTTAAAAGTCTTCTACTGACTATTTGCGCCTAGAAATTGACGTATTTCTGCATTTGGTTTTGTTTCTAGAGATAGGTAAATGATAATTATTTACGTTTGCTACACAAAGTCGTATTTTCATGTAATTCGGAGATGCCTCACGAATGCAGTACAACACGGTAAAGGATGCCTTGTAGTTGGACGGTGGTCCTCCGGCTGAGCGCAGCTCTAATACCGACCAACCGGTCCACTTGTCCAGCGGGGCACGCGCGAACACGAGACGTAGCGGTCTGCAAGCCGCCCTCTGCAAATAACACAGTAGCGGTGGCATTCCAGCGCCGCCGTGGGGGCGGCGGCGGCGGCGGCGGGGGAGCGAGCTTTGTCGGCGCGGCGCTGGCGCACGATCCGCGCATGCGGCTCGCTTTATCATTAGCGGGTCCGCCCACGCCGCCGCCGCCGCCGCCGCCGCCGCCGTCCGCGCTGACGAGGCGAAGCGAGAGCAGTGACTCCGCGCGCCCGCTATTGCCGCGTCGGCCGCCCTATTGGTGCAGATCATCGCTCAGGGGGTCATCAGCGATAGAGCACTCACGTCGAGCCCACTCCAGCAGCCGTCTTCAGACACGTCCCGTCTGCTGTAGCGCATACGACTGCCTAGAACAGTATGTGTGTGTGCTCGTCTAGATGTGGTTCCAGTTGAGGCAACCGTCAGTAATAGCCAGACATTTGATTATGCACAAGGCGTCTACATCTACATCTACATACATACTCCGCAATCCACCGTACGGTGCGTGGCGGAGGGTACCTCGTACCACAACTAGTATCTTCTCTCCCTTTTCCACTCCCAAACAGAACGAGGGAAAAATGACTGCCTATATGCATCTGTACGAGCCCTAATCTCTCTTATCTTATCTTTGTGGTCTTTCCGCGAATTATAAGTTGGCGGCAGTAAAATTGTACTGCAGTCAGCCTCAAATGCTGGTTCTCTAAATTTCCTCAGAAGCGATTCACGAAAAGAACGCCTCCTTTCCTCTAGAGGCTCCCACCCGAGTTCCTGAAGCATTTCCGTAACACTCGCGTGATGATCAAACCTAACAGTAACAAATCTGCCGGCCGGTGTGGCCGTGCGGTTAAAGGCGCTTCAGTCTGGAACCGCGTGACCGCTACGGTCGCAGGTTCGAATCCTGCCTCGGGCATGGATGTGTGTGATGTCCTTAGGTTAGTTAGGTTTAATTAGTTCTAAGTTCTAGGCGACTGATGACCTCAGAAGTTAAGTCGCATAGTGCTCAGAGCCATTTGAGTAACAAATCTAGCAGCCTGCCTCTGAACTGGTTCTATGTCCTCCCTAAATACGACCTGATAGGGATCCCAAACGCTCGAGCAGTACTCAAGAATAGGTCATATTAGTGTTTTGTAATTTGTATTTTGTGTCAAACTGAAACAGGTATTAGTGGGTCCACAACCGATTACATTGGGATAGGGAACCAATCGTCAGAAATTCATATTTATTGTATTAAGGACACACACACACACAGCATTTAGCCAATAACAACAACGTAGTTCATAGTAATTGTCCCAAGCGACGACCTCCAGTGTCGTCAGTGCATGTATGGAAACGGCGCCTGCTGTTCTGCCGCCCTCTCGCAAAGATTCCGGGTGTCTGTTGTACACTGGAAGAGGTAGCACGCGATTAACAGCGTACACCGCCGACCAATTAGGGTCCAAGCTGCCTCTCTCCTGGTACAACAGACACCAGGGATCTTTGATGGAGTGCGGCAGGACTTCATGCGAAGTTACCATGCACGCATTTAGACTGGCAGCCGTCACATTGAGCAGTTACTATGAGCTACGTTGTTGTTGAGCGGTGTATGCTGGGTACGTTCGTAAAACAATAAATATGCATTTCAGACCATTTGTCGAATGGTTGGGCCCACTATCACCCATTTCAATGTGACCCAAAAGTTTGAGACACCCGCGTTAGTGGAAGTAACAGAACTGAAACAAAGTAAGCGCATCTACAGACACAGAGATCACTTGAAGTGTGTCCAAGGGTAGGGGATTTAAGGCACTCAGAAGTTGTGCACAGTAAGATGGAATCTTATACTTCCTAAGACGCGTTCAAGTGAGCCCCATATGAACTCAGTCATGTAGTGCAAACAGTTGCGAGTAAAAATGTGTGAACTCTGTAAGTAAAGCTCCCCTATTATTTATGCCTGGTGTATTGAAAGGCAGCTCTCTCTCTGCATGTCGATTAATGTAGGACAGTGCTCATCCTACAGAACCCGGTAGTATAAAATTACAGGATTAACATAACACTTCTCGATCCCGTCACACTATTTAAGTACCACGGTATATCAGCGGGAATCGGTATGAAGTGGCGACTTTGTTCTCATGGAACCTGTTTGATAAATTTAGAGATACTCTTCCGCCTCTATGGTCTATCTCACACAGGAATGTTGACAATAAGATAAAGGAGTTGGAAACGTTCCGTGTCTAGATTTGCAAATGGACTTCTTACGAAACTAAGACCGAATTATGCTCGGAATTGAAGTGGCCCCTCTTATAAAAAAAACTGGCGAATCTATAAAGAAATGCAATGTGACCACCACATTCAGATAACAAGATCTAGAGAAGTAGAGACTTACTTCGCAAAAAGTAACATAATGAACAAATGAAACAGTTAACTGATTAGTCGTAGCAGACATCTGAATTTATCTTAAAAACACGTAAAGAACGGTGCTTGTAGCGCCGCTGTGAGTGGTAGGGATGATGTGCGTACTCTCTTAGCATAGCTCACAAATACAAGAAATAAAATAATCACACTTGATAGCATGAAAAACTGCAGTTCTGGCAGCTTCGTCAAACTGCGTCAACTGTCTTCACACCGAAAAAAAAAGCATCTGGTAACGACGCTTAATGTTCACACTGATTCCTGCAAGACTTGAGATTTATCGTAGATTGATTTTTAGAAAGTACAATGCTTGCTGATGCCAATGCCCTGTACCCCGTATAGTGTGGTATTTTAAAATTCAAATCGAGTTGAATTCATTGTATAAGAAAGTGATGGTAATGAAGCCAAATTGATTTAAAGAGTGTTCGAATGTGTGTGAATTAATAAGGGACCAAACTGCTGAGGTCATCGGTCCCTAGACTTACACACTACTTAAACTACTTATGCTGCGAACAACACACACACACATGCCCGAGGGAGAACTCGAACCTCAAGCGGGAGAGGCCGCGCAATCTGTGGCATGGCGCCTCAAACCGCGCGGCCACTCCGCGCGGCTTTAAAAAGTGTTCGACTGGAAGAATATATAATTATCTCAAAAATACCATGAAGCTACACTGGCACAGCATTATTGCTCAGAACGCATGACTCAAAAAGCTTCAACAGGTGAAATTTTAGACCGATGAAAATCGATATTATCGTGAAACATTGAATAACGCTCATTGAATATGCTCTTCAGCATCTCCACGGGATAGACAAACTTTTCAGTCATGAAAGATTTGCTGTTCTCCAATGCTGACATCGCAAAGCAAACGGAGAAGATAGGTGCACGTAAAACAATACGATATCTATAAATGATTAACATACACCTTCTCCAGATATGGACATCCGTTACACAACCAGATAGTACCTTACCAAACCGCGCTATCATACGCAGAGAACTGTGACATCACACCCATCAGGTCAGACGCTTCTTACGACTCCACACACTATTGTGTGTCAACCACTCTGCCCACCGAACCTCAGAAAGAGCGCATGAATGTCATTGGTCTGCGCAACCGGAATACAGGGAGTCCTTCCGAGGAAGCTTACTGACCTCCAAAAGACACGTGTGCTTACAGAAAGCGATGTCTAGCTAGAGATGGGCACATATCCAATAAACCTGCGTGTTATTAACGAGCGAGATAATTTCAGGAACGAAAGTTTCGAGTATAACAGATAAATTTCAAGAAGTTTGGATGGATAAAGAGTATTTTTCCTCTTGTTCCACTAGCGAACGGACTAAGGTTCTGAGTCGCTAATACGAGACGAAGTGCTGTCAGCCATGCACTGTACAGCGGCATGCGCAGTATGTGTTCAAAAGCATTGACATGTTGACAAATGGCACCACGATACTGTCACATGAGAAGTAACACATGAGGAGACAGGATGTGCTTTTCCGCTGTAGCATCAGAATTCCTTCATTCACTACCAGCTGTGACCTTAAGTCATAACCTAAGGCCTCCCATGCCACTTGTAGACCTCTCCCCAGATCGCCACCATTCTCGTCGTGGTTGACCATCCAGGGTAGAGAAGATCAGTGCGATTCGTCGCTGAACACAATGCGATTCCAGTCATTAGCAGTCCACGCTTCCTGATCATTGCACCACTCCAAACGCATCCTACAGATGCAACATTGCTTGTTCTCGGATGGCAGGAGCATCTGGGAAGGAGTTGATGCACAGAATGACGATCCTCCTCGTGGTGGTCAGACGTGGTCGTCTGGTTGACGACGAGTGTGCTTGACCTCATATTCCGTTCAGTCGAACATCGGGCCACTGTCACATTCGAATGCTCCACAGATCTGGATAATCCTCCATTCAAGCAACTGGCCGAATGGAGACCCACGATGAAGCCACTTTTAAACTCTATCAGGTGCCGACAACGGTGTCTCACAGTGATCCTTCACAGCGATCACTCAGTGTCCGATGCTAACGAAGCCCTTATATACTCTACTGGGGTCGTAACAGTACTAAACACGAGCAACGCTAATGCACTCTGGTTGTACTTATGAAACTGACCGTTTAAAAAATGGTTCAAATGGCTCTGAGCACTATGGGACTTAACATCTGAGGTCATGAGTCCCCTAGGACTAAACCTAACTAACCAAAGGACATCACACACATCCATGCCCGAGGGAGGATTCGAACCTGTGACCGTAGCGGTCGGGCGGTTCCCGACTGAAGTGCCTAGAACCGCTCGGCCACACCGGCCGGCAATCTGATCGCTTACATACCCGCCGATAATGCGTACGTGTGCCAAGTTGCATTTACATCTGGCCGTCTCTTTTGGTGCTTCTTTTCTGACATGAAGTGTATTTGTCAATAAATTATTTTTTTCGTTGTTTTCAGTTACCTCGAGACTCATTTTTTCTTTGTGTGTTCGTATTCCTTCTCCGTGAAATACAGTAATACCGATGTTACAGGTTCCATTTGGGCTGAGACCCCGATTCCCCACCACCATTTCTCACTGTTAGGCGCACACGTTTGGTCAAACTGTAAATTTCCTGCACACTTGGTCTTGATGTAGCATGTACGCCTGGGACACAGTGTTCAAAATTTTTTAGGGGAAAGGCATTTTATGAATACTAATAAAGTAACTCTTGAACCCCATAGCAGAAATCCCAGATAACGATTCCAAAGAGCATTTACATTATACTACAATTACACTGCATTTTTATTGGGCTCGTTTACCTTCGTTATTTCTATCACATTTGGCTTTTGACTGTTACACAAAAAAAGTGGCCAAGTTAGAGATCGTGTTTATATTTTCCTTTCCATTCCATCTTGTAGCGTTGTTCTTCAGTAAAAAATGTGTTACATTAGGAAGTATTCTCTTACGAGTACTTGTACCATTGTAAGCATGTATTAAGTGAGCAAGTTGTGTTGTCGTTTAAGGTATGATTTTATTTGGCGACAGTTTCGTGGCGAAGAACTAGTGATGAGAACATACGAAAGAAAACAGTCGATTCAATGGCTTGATGTAAATCAATGGACTCATACGGTTGTAATTTTGGCGTCCGGAGCTCTGCGGACACCGAGCGAGGTGGCGCCGTGGTTAGACACTGGACTCGCATTCGGGAGGACGACGGTTCAATTCCACGTCCGGCCATCCTGATTTAAGTTTTCCGTGATTTCCTTAAATCGCTCCAGGCAAATGCCGGGATGGTTCCTTTCAAAGGGCACGGCTGACTTCCTTCCCCGTCCTTCCCTAATCCGATGAGACCGATGACCTCGCTGTCTGGTCTCCTTCCCCAAAACAACCAACCAACCAACTCTGCGGACACCGAACTTGCGGACACTGGAGATTTACGGACATAACCCCCACTCACCAAACCCTCAGAGTTGGGTGGGTAGCCTGATGAGTGCCCTGTCCCTTCTTCCGCCTCTTAGTTGTTGCACTTTTCCCTCTCCCTCGCCCCTTAAGCACTGTGTGAACGTCTCTCTGGTCGAAACACAAGTCTCTCTGCGTACTTTGCTTTCAAAGTTCGTAGTGTGATTTTCAGTACAGAAGTCGTTGCAACTAGAACCCTCCGTCCGCGTGGCGAATCTGCTTGAGTAGTGGTCGTCTACATTACTCACTATGCATGCGCCCGTGGAAGTATGCGGCGGGCGACTCACTATCACGCGACACTCACTATCACGCGACGCTCACTCACAGGGTGATCCGCAACAGCCGCGTGGCCTTGCCCACGTAAGGCCCACGCCTGTAAGGAAACATGTGCAGTCTACATAGCTTCGACACAACGTAGGGGCGCTTATGGGCCCGACAAGCGTTAAAATGCATTTAGAATTAGAATTTATTTTTGGGTGTTGATTTTCCATGTTTTCTGTGGAGAAGGTGTGTGCTGTACACCTGAATCACAAAGTGTTACTACAGTATACCGAAAATTAAAGTGATAACCGAAAATTGAATGTTAATGAAGGTTATTGTTTCAGTTGTGTCACTTTACATTTCCGTGAAATAATAGCTGATGAATTAATGCTCGCTTTCAGTCAGCATCTAAAATCACACTGGCATTTATCATATTCTGAACAGAATGAATTAAGAGGATTTATGTGGAGGAGTGATAACAGACTGTTTTTGCCAGTGCTGCTCTGCTTTTTTCGTCCACAAGGGTTATCTTGCTGCCTAAGTGGCAGAATTCCATAAGTTCGTCTACTTCGTGATCCCCAATTCTGATGTTAAGTTTCTCAATGTTGTAATTTCTGCTACTTCTCATTGCTTTTTTCTTCCTTCGAATTATTCTCAGTCCTTATTCCGTACTCATTAGACTGTTCTGCATCTACATGAATACTCTGCAAATCACGCTCAAGTGCCTGGCACAGGCTTCATCGAGCCACCTTCACAACAATTCTCTATTATTCCAATGTCGAACTGCGAGCGGAAAAAAAGTGCGAGCTCAGATTTTCATAATTTTATTACGATGATCGTTTCTCCCTATGTAGATCGGCGTCAACAAATACTTTTGCTTTCGGAGGAGAAAGTTGGCGATTGAAATTTCGTGAGAAGATTCCGCCGCAACGAAAAACGCCATTGTTTTAATTACGTTACCCCAAATCCTTTATCATGTCAGTGACACTCTCTCTCTTATTTATCGATAATATAAAACATGCTGCTCTTCTTTGACTTTTCTAGATGTAATCCGTGTCTTATCTGGTGAATATCCCACACCGCGCAGCAGTACTCCAAAAGAGGACGGACAATCGTAGTGTAGGCACTCTCTTTAGTAGATCTGTTGCAACTTCTGTGTGGTAATAAAACACAGTCTTTGGTTCACCTTCCCTCACAACATTTTCTGTGTGTTCTTGCTGATTTAAGTCTTTCGTAATTGTAATTCCTAAATATTTAGTTGAATTTAAGGCCTTCAGATTTGACGGATTTATCGCGTAACCGAAGTTTAAGGGATTCCTTTCAGCTCTTACGTGGATTACCTCACACTTTTCATTATTTAGGGACAATTTCCAATTTTCGGGCCATACAGATATCTTTTCTAAATTGTTTTGCAATTTGTTTTGCTCTTCACATGACTTTACTAGAAAATAAACGGCAGCATCGTCTGCATACAACCTAAGATGGCTGCTCAGATGTCTCATAAATCGTTTATATAGACACGGAACAGCAGAGGGCCTATAACACTACCTTGAGGAATTCCAGAAATCTCTTCTGTTTTACTTGATGGCTTTGCGTCAGTTACTACGAACTGTGGCTTCTCTTACAGGAAATCACAAATCCAGTCACATAACTAAGACGATATTGCGTAAGCTCGCGATCTGACTACAAGCCGCTTGTGTGCTGTAGTGTCAAAACTCTTCTGGAAATATAAAAATATGGAACCTATTTCAAATCTTTTGTCAATAGGACTCAACACTACGTATGAGTAAAGAGCTAACTGCGTTTCACAATACGATATTTTCTAAATCTGTGTTGACTGTGTGTCAATAGACCTTTCTCTTCGAGGTAATTCATAATGCTCGAAAGCAATATACGTTCCAAGATCCTGCTGCATATCGACGTTTATGACATGGGCACGTAATTTAGTGGATTACTCCCTCTGCCTTCCTTGAATATTGGTATTTCCTGTGCAGTTTTGTGGCCTTTGGGTACGGATCTTTCGACGAGCGAGCGGTTGTATATGATTGTTAATATGGAGCATCAGCATACTCTGAAAGGAACCTGTTGGTATACAGTCTGGACGGGAAGACTTGCTTTTATTAAATCATTAAAGTTGCTTCACTACTCCGAGGACATCTAATTCTAAGTCACTAATGTTGGCAACTTTTCTGGATTGGAATTCTGGAATATTTATTTCGTCTTCTTTGGTGGAGAAATTTCTGAGGCTATTTTATCGATATTGAGGGTAAATTGTAGTTACCACCGAATGAAACTGTATGAGTCGTGCAAGTGTTTGAAATTAGACTTAAGTTTTCTTTGAACCTTTCAGCAATTGTGTCATCTAAGTTGGGAGGTCGGTAGAATGATCTAGTTATTATTTTATTCCCGTTGCCAAGAATGACCTCTGCTCATAATAACTCACAGGAACAAACTACTTCAGTTTCGCTACAAGATAAACTACTTCTAAAAGCAAGAAACACGCCATCGCCAACTGTGTGTAGCCTATCCTTTCTGAACATCATCAGGTCCTTGGAAAAATTTCAGCTGAACTTATCTCTGGCTTTAGCCAGCTTTCAGTGCCTATAAGGATTTGAGTATCAGTGCTTTCTATTAGCGCTTGGAGCTCTGGTACTTCCCCAAACATCTACGACAATTTACAACATTTATACCGATGGCTTCTGGATATAAGTTCTTCCAGTGTTCGACCAGCAACCTTTGAGACTGAAGCCACTTTTGTGTTTCTCTGAGACCCTCTTACCTAAAAAACCGCCCAGTCCACCTCACATGGGCCCTGCTCCCCGTGTAGTGGACTCCTGACACATTTAGCGGAATCCGAAACTCAACTACTCTATTGCGCAAGTCACGGAATCTGCAGCCTATATGGTCGCAGAACCGTCTGAGCGCTGGTTCAGACCCTCCGTCTGGCTTTATACCAGGGGTCCGCAGTCGGTCCTGTCAACTGTGCTGCAATGATAAGCTCTGCTTCCATCTCATAATCAAGACTGGCAGCCTTTACCACTTCTCGTAGTCAGTCGAAACTAGAATACCTTCCGATCCAAAGCGACACGCATCATTGATACCGACACGAGCCACCACCTGCAGTTGGCTGCAACCTGTGCTCTTCATGTCGTCCCGAAGGACCCATTCCACATCTGGAGGGGCCTCATAACGCGCCTAACATTGGAGCTCCCAACTACCAATCTCACCCCCTGTGATTGCCTGGATTTTCCAGGCTGAGAGGGCTCCTCTGGAACAGGACAGAGAGACAGTGTCAGTCAAAGACAGCACCTGGCACCTGTTTGTCAGACTAACCGAGGATGCCTTACGTTCGGCCCCCTGGAAAGTCTTTCGCCTCCTGCCACGAGGCGACCTTCTACTCGACCACAGGTGAGGCGGTCAACCTCAGTGCGAGCAATAACTGGGCTGGCCAGTGGTGCGGATTGATCGGCGTTTAATATTTCTTAAATTTAAAGAACCTCTCTCACACCGGCCTGATTTAGCTTCACTGATCAGGATAGTAAAAACATGCGTATATTAAGGGAATTTTCATTGACAAAGCAGACTTATAACATTCACACAGTTCAATACTGTTCTGTCCTGATTAAATTAAGCTTAACTTAAATTCCATAAGGCAGTGAAGCAATTTCGAAGTCTCGGTGCGACGAAAATTGTCAGTCGATCTCCTGGAAACATTTGTAATAATTATTATTTTTCGGTGATCACATGGGGAAGACCGGAGATCTGCTGGTAAGACCGTGTTAGCCTATTTATTTGAAGTAACTGGATATCTTGAGCATTCAAAACGGCAGGTTCGTCCATTGTAAATCAGACGTTCCCCACTGATCCCGTGCAACACGGCGTAGTAAGCAGACACTGTCAATAATAATAATCCGATAAATAATACTCAAACACACTTACTTTAGTTTAGTTCATGTATTAAATTCCTTCTCATACAGAATCTCATCAAGATGGCGACTCGCTCAACAATACATACATATAGATCCTTCTTTTACGACTAATCGGCAAGAAGTTTTTATTCTTTTCATAAGAGAAAACAAAGATAGCAGAGAAGCTATTCCATGGAGTAAATGGACGCTCCAAGGAATAATTGGGCTTGAAACTACTTTGCATTGATAATCGGTAAGATAAGAAGAGATAGTTCGAGATATGTACTGAGTTATATAATTTCTAAAATTTCTGAAAATATCGTGGAGAGACCGCTGCAAGAGACATTACAGGCGGTCTCAGACGTGCTGGACGTCCGTTGGATCCCCACGGCCGGCCCACAACAGTGATGCCCATCCACTGCAGCTTTAAGCTGAGAAACCGAAGAAATCGTAGCCTGGAGCTGAGAGCTAAGTGTCCCCTACTCGGCTTGCTTCCACACACAGCAATCACAGTCCCTGTCCGCACTAAAGATCATAGAGAACTACACTACACAGACAAAAAAAGGACCGTTGACACGCACTATAGAATTCTGCTGTAGACACTGACTAAAACGTAAGAACTGTGTCCAATAAATTACACTGACATGCAGAGATTGCGAAACCAAACTATCAAAGCCCTCAGGTGAGACTAAATAATTCGCTCTTGATTAGAAACTTCTAATAAGTGACGAAATCGGTCTACTTTCCCACGCGAACGAGAAAACTGTGTCTATTAAATACGAAATTAACACGCAAAAATTCAAGAAACTAAACTACCAAAGCACAAAGATGAAACTATATAATTCGCTCCTGGTTAGCAACTCGTAAAATGTCACAATATTGGTTACTTCCCTGTTGCTGCCTGTGTCTCGGCCAGCTGCTGCTGTCTGACTGTTCATTCCATTCAACAGGTCCTGTAATTCTTCTTCACCCGCCAGGGTAGCCGAGCGCGCCAACGCCCTGCTTCCTGGACTCGGGTAGCCGCTCCGGCCCCAGATCGAATCCACCCAAGGGATTAACAACGAGGGCCGGTGTGCCAGCCAGCCTGGAGGTGGTTTTTAGGCGGTTTTCCACGTACCACTGGGTGAATACCAGGCTGGTCTCCATGTTCCGCCTCAGCTATACGACTCACAGGCATTTAACACACATTCGCATTATTTCTTGATTCACACTAGAATCAGGTAGCTGGGGTACAGTGATTCCATCACAGAGGATATTGTGTGGCGGTAGGAAGAGCATCCGGCCATCCCCTAAAATTTTTTTTTTTTGGTCATCAGTCTGCTGACTGGTTTGATGCGGCCCGCGATGAATTCCTTTCCTGTGCTAACCTCTTCATCTCAGAGTAGCACTTGCAACCTACGTCCTCAATTATTTGCTTGACGTATTCCAATCTCTGTCTTCCTCTACAGTTTTTGCCCTCTACAGCTCCCTCTAGTATCATGGAAGTCAAATGGCTCTGAGAGCACTATGGGACTTAACATCTATGGTCATCAGTCCCCTAGAACTTAGAACTACTTAAACTTAACTACCCTAACGACATCACACACATCCATGCCCGAGGCAGGATTCGAACCTGCGACCGTAGCAGTCGCGCGGCTCCGGACTGAGCGCCTAGAATCATGGAAGTCATTCCCTCATGTCTTAGCAGATGTCCTATCATCCTGTCCCTTCTCCTTATCAGTGTTTTCCACATATTCCTGTCCTCTCCGATTCTGCGTAGAACCTCCTCATTCCTTACCTTATCAGTCCACCTAATTTTCAACATTCGTCTATAGCACCACATCTCAAATGCTTCGATTCTCTTCTGTCCCGGTTTTCCCACAGTCCATGTTTCACTACCATACAATGCTGTACTCCAGACGTACATCCTCAGAAATTTCTTCCTCAAATTAAGGCCGGTATTTGATATTAGTAGACTTCTCTTGGCCAGAAATGCCTTTTTTGCCATAGCGAGTCTGCTTTTGATGTCCTCCTTCCTCCATCCGTCATTGGTTGTTTTACTGCCTAGGTAGCAGAATTCCTTAACTTCATTGACTTCGTGACCATCAATCCTGATGTTAAGTTTCTCGCAGTTCTCATTTCTACTACTTCTCATTACCTTCGTCTTTCTCCGATTTACTCTCAAACCATACTGTTTACTCATTAGACTGTTCATTCCGTTCAGCAGATCATTTAATTCTTCTTCACTTTCACTCAGGATAGCAATGTCATCAGCCAATCGTATCATTGATATCCTTTCACCTTGTATTTTAATTCCACTCCTGAACCTTTCTTTTATTTCCATGTCTCGCTTCCTACGCCCGGGTTCCCGGGTTCGATTCCCGGCAGGGTCGGAGATTTTCTCTGCCTCGTGATGACTGGGTGTTATGTGTTGTCCTTAGGTTAGTTAGGTTTAAGTAGTTCTAAGTTATAGGGGACTGATGGCCTTAGAAGTTAAGTCCCATAGAGCCATTTGAACCATTTGAACAGCAGTAGAGGTCGGCCAGAAGAGGTCAGTGACCTGAACGTGATCTAGTCATTGGACGTCACCTGATTGTGAATAACAAATCCGACACGAACATTTCAACCCTTTGTAGCTACCCAAGTCGAGTGTTGATGTGATTGTCAAATGAAAAGGCGCAGAAACAACCATAGCTAAACCAAGACCAGACAGGCATCATGTATTGGTGCACAGGAACCGCCGAGCATTGCAAATGGTATTAAAATGAATGTGGTATAACGTTGGAGCAACTGCTCATAAGCGACACATGTATAGTCAGTGTTAAGCAATGCTTGAGGTGGTGTAAAGAGCAACATCACTGGACTGCGGATGACTGCAGACGAATGCACTGTTATGATGAACCGCGCTGTACCCTTTGGCAATCCGAGTGAACGGTTTGGATACGGCGAATGTATGCTATAGTATGTTGTGGCAAGAGTGAAGTACGGTGGAGGTAGCGTTACGGTGTGTGGGTGTTTGTCGAGGTGGTGATCTGGACCCAGTGTTGCGCTTAGGAAAACGCTGAATACGGAAGGGTATAAACGCATTTTACAGGATTGTGTGCTACGTACAGTGGAAGCTCAGTTTCGAGACGATGACTGTATCAGCATTACATTGCACCCTATCATAAATCAAAATCTGTGAGGCAATGGTTTATGAACAGCAAGATTTATGAAATACGCTGGTTTACCCATAGTTCCGATCTGAACCTAATGGAACACCTTTGGTATGAGTTAGAACGTCGATTTCGCTCCAGACCTCAGCGTCCAGCATCACTACTTTCTTTGGATTCGGATCTTGAGAAACGAAGAGGTGCTATTACTCTATAGACATTAAGATACCGAGTGGATAACTGCATGAAGAAAGTATCTGCAGAGTGGCAGTAAACGGGTACATACGTGTGTGGCTTCAAACGGGTTTAATTTGAAGAAGATACAAGTAATCGATAAGCGCACAGATTTGCACCATCGATCTTGTTCCACGCGGAATTTCCCAGTAACGGAGCCCCAGAATACGTGTGTAGCAGACTGCTCGTCCATACCCTCCCAATTTGATCTAATGTGATCAGATTTGTTGCTGCGTGATGACGAAGCTCAAGATCCAAAAAAAGCTGCTCGTGAATATGCGTAAATAGTTCCTTAGTACTGCAGGCAGAGTCACATTATTATGTCGATGTGCTACTTGGAAAATGTGTTTATTAAAATAATTTCGACGTACTGGTGAGTCAGGTGGCAGGTGCCAGCTGCCCCACCGATTGTGCATACGGGAGATTGACGGTTCAACCCCGCGTCCGGCCATCCTGATTTAGGTTTTCCGTGATATCCCTGAACCTCTTCAGGTAGATACGCGATGTTTGCTTTCAAAGCACTGCCCATTTCCTTCCCCATCCTTTCCTGGTCCGATGGGACAGACGACCTCACCGTTTAGTCCCTCCCCTAAATCAACCAGTTAACCAATTGACTGTAGTTCTTTCTCGAGCGCCACATGATTGCTGTGTTTCCTGCTTTTTAAGTACACGCAGGGACTTGGTGTACCAATCCGCCAGGTTAGCCGAGAGCACTAATGCGCTGCTTCCCGGACTCGGGTAGGTGCGCTGGCCCTGGATCGAATCCACTCGGCGGCTTAACCGGAGGCCGGTGTGCCGGCCAGTCTGGATATGGTTTTTAGGCGGTTTTCCACATCCCACTACATGAATACCGGACTAGTCCCCACGTCCCGCCTCAGTTACACGGCTCACAGACACCTGAACACATTCGCACTGTTCCATGGATTACACTAGACACAGACAGTTGGGGTACACTACTTCCGTCCCGAGGGGTACATGGTGGCGGCAGGAAGGTCATCTGGCCATCCCTTCTATTAACCTTGCCAAATACGATTAACCATGCCGAGCCTGTGCCATTGCGGGAAAAAGGCACAAGCAAAAGAAAGAAAAGAAAGAGACTTGGTGTAGCATGGTTGGCTATACGCCGGCAACATTGCTCCCTGCGACTACAGTCTGTCACTCACAAAGTTATTTTAATCGGAGTATAAACGCATGGAAACCACGATGTAGGAAAACACTCAAGCCTTCCTTTATAGTCACAAGAGGTCAGCGTTCTTGTCGCTGAAATGACACAATAGGCCTACTACTGGCAGGATCGGCGTGTATGTTGGATGCCTTTTACAGTAGCGAAACTACCTAATACAGACCGGAGGTTCGAGTCCTCCCTCGGGCATGGATGGGTGTGTTGTTCTTAGCATAAGCCAGTTTAACTAGTGTGTAAATCTAGGGACCGATGCCCTCAGCAGTTTGGTCCCTTAGGAATTCCAAACATATGAACATCTGAATACAGGTTACACTAGATGCCCAAATTATCGCTAAAACCTCAGTGAACTAAAAGTGAGTGACGAAAACTATGCATAAGTGAGGATAACGATTGTGCTAAGGGCCCCTGACTTCGTTGTTATGGACGACAACGGACGACCGCATCGAACAGCCCCGGTGGAGGAGCTCTTGGAACGAGAGGATATTCGGGGAATGGACTGGCCTGCCAGTCCCTCGACTTAAATCTTATCGAGCACGTGTGGGATGCACTGGGGAGACGTACTACAACACGTTCATATACACCAACGACCATTCAGAAGTTTTCAACCTTCTGATGGAGGAGTGAAATGCCCTACCACAGAAACCTTGTGGCCAGCGTGGGAACGCGTTGTAGAGCTTGTATTGCCGTCCGTTGTCATCAAACAACCTATTAAGAAATTTGTCGCTCCTTTTTTATTGACCATGGGACCATTAACGAGCCACAGTGACTTCAGTGTAATTATTGTATTTGAATTAAAGTGTAATATCTGTAAGTCTCATTTAGTATTTCCTTCAATTACCTTCTGTACTATACTGTAGTATTTATTCCTATGTATGGTATGTTACTTGGTAGTGAGACATCATGTGAAAGTCTCTTTTTCCCTTCAGTACGGCACACCAGTGTATTTATATAACATATAGACGTGGACCCCGTCCCCCATGAACCATGGACCTTGCCGTTGGTGGGGAGGCTTGCGTGCCTCAGCGATACAGAGAGCCGTACCGTAGGTGCAACCACAACGGAGGGGTATCTGTTGAGAGGCCGGACAAACATGTGGTTCCTGAAGAGGGGCAGCAGCCTTCTCAGGAGTTGCAGGGGCAACAGCCTGGACGATTGACTGATCTGGCCTTGTAACACTAACCAAAACGGCCTTGTTGTGCTGGTACTGCGAACGGCTGAAAGCAAGGGGAAACCACAGCCGTAATTTTTCCCGAGGGCATGCAGCTTTACTGTGTGGTTACATGATGATGGCGTCCTCTTGGGTAAAATATTCCGGAGGTAAAATACTCCCCCATTCGGATCTCCGGGCTGGGACTACTCAGGTGGACGTTATTATCAAGAAAGCATGGAGAGCTGCATCAAACCAGTCTCTGGACTGCAAATCACAACAACAACATAGACATGGAAGCTACACTTCGTCGGTCGTACACCATTTTGTATCTTGGAACTGAAGATGATGTTTTACCACGGAACATGTGATACTCATAAATAAACAAAATTTCTTTAATGTCTTAATAACTAATACATTCAATCATGAAATAGTTCAAGCCTTAAATAATAATATATCGCCAGTTGGCATTTTTTGTGATCTCTCCAAGGACTTCGATTGTATACATCACGATAGTCTTGAGAAAACTCAAGTTTTATGGAAATGATGGCTTTAAAGGCAGCTAGTTTGAATCATACTTGACAAACCGAATGCAAAAGATTGTGCGGAATAATACAGGCAATTTTAGTGAATGGGGTAAAAATCACAAAGGGAGTCCCACAGGATTCAGTTCTGATTACATTCCTATTCCTTATATATAATTACCTTCCACTTAAAATTCAACAAGCAAAATTGCCACTCTTGGCGGACGGTAATAGTTTTATAATAAATCTCCTTAGAGCGAAAGCAACAGAAGAGTTAGGAACTTATACCTCCCAAAGAATTATTAGGTGGTTCTCTAAAAATGGTCTCTCCCTAAATTTTGAACAACACACGGCATTCAGTCTTGTACAACAAATAGAGTCTTAACAACATTTGATGTAGAGCATAAGCAGGAGTTAGTAAGTATGGTAGAGTACTCCAAATTTTTGGGTGCACATATTGATGAAAACTTAAACGGGAAGAAGCCTATTACTGAGCTTCTCAAACTTAAGTTAACTACTTTTGCTCTTCGCTTAGCTGCTAATCTTGGAAAAAAACGTATCAACCTCCTGACATATTTTGCGCATTTCCACTCAGTAATGCCATGCAGAAAAGTTTTCTGGGGTCACTCTTTACGTAGAAAGAAAGTATTTGTTGCACAAAAGCGAGCAGTAAGAATAATACGTCGTGTTCTGTACACGGACTTCATGTAGGCATCTTTTCAAGGACCTACGCATTTAAACTGCTCCGCCACAAAACATTTTCGCTAACGAAATTCGTCATAAATAATTTATCACAATTTGAGAACAATGATGTACACACGTACAGCATTACAGGAGAAAGTGACGTTTATTGTCCATTGTTAAAGCTGTCAGTGGCTCGGAGAACATTTCAGCATGCAGCAACAAAATTTTTGATCAATTGTTCAACAACATAAAATGTCTAACATGTAGCGAAGCAAATTTTAAATCTCGTTTAAAATCGTTTTTCCTTGATGACTCCTTCTATTCCATTGCCGAATTTCTGCTTAAAAACTGGTAACCAGTTAAAAAAAGAGTTTTTAAAGTGTGGTTGCATGAGTAGCAATAAAATTATAATGTGTTCATTAATGTTAATACTAATCACGCATACATTTACTGTAAACTGGCTCGTTCCACATCATTTCGATAAAAGAATCATTCAAATGATCTATGGAACATGTAACTAACTAAATTATCTGTGATGAAAACGTAAATTTATGTTACTTTTCAACAGCTTCTGTTACAAAGTATGTTTAACATGTAATTGGATTTTGATAATACTTCGGCTTGATCTGATTTCACTTACTGATTATGGGCGTAAGATAGTGTTAAAGCAACAGATTTAAATCGAATATTTGTTCCTAGTACAGCACCTTGGAATATGTTTTGAAATTCAGAAAAGCCTTAATTTTTTCGAGTAATTTTTGTAATTCCAAAAAGAAAGACTGCTGCACTTGAAAACTGAATGCCTTGATTTAAAAATGGAATAAGACAATATATTCAACTCCTGTTACAAGAATGGCTAGATACCAAAGTCCAAGGCACAATGCTCTCCTCTATTACATTTTATTACAACTTTTTTTAAAGTTATGTTGTTATTTTAAATACGTTAATGGACAGAAGGATGACGAAAAGCTACTGAAAGAAAAGAAAATATATATTAAAAACCTCAAACTGCAGTCCCTGATATTTTTAAGCTAGCTATAACGTTTAAGCTTTATTCGAAACACACATCAATAAGAGCAATCTGTCCATTTCACCATTTTGCCGTTGTATAGTTTTGTTCGGGATCAGTATCTGTCTGCCTTTGTTTTATTGTTAATTTTTGTTATGACACTAAAATAGGCAATGTTTAGGCGCATGTAAAAATAACTTTGTACTCTTCTCAAATTTCTCATGAAGATATATGCGTTAGTGTGAGCGAATTCAGACAGTGAGTTAAGACGAGATCGAAAATTTCCGGCCACGTCTGTGCTTCTGCAAAGTGCAGAGAACTCGTCTGCCTGAATGTGTGTACGCACTCCCCTACCTGAATTCGTTGAAGGGTGGGTATTTCCTCGACCTTTTTTTAACAGCGTAGGTCGTGTCTACCCAAAGCTTTTCATTTCAGTTTCTCAGGAACGCTTGAGAAGCGCAACGTAGTAGGGAAGCATTTTTTACATTTAAGTAAGTACTACAAGCTAAGTATATACGACAATCGTGCGAAAGATGAGCCAAATCGATGGCACGTTGGATGTATACTTTAATTGTATGTGGAGACCCCTTACAGCTGGTCCGTTGTGCACTTCGCGGAGCAAAATGGTGATGATTCTTTTTCCCCGTTATTAAGATCATACAAGGTGTATTCAAAAAAACTGCGAAAATTTGTAATTTCGCTCAGTGGTGTGTTGGAGCGAAATGCGGTTGGCCTCCCTGCACACACCTTTGTTTAATATATAACTGCCGGAAGTTTCATTGTTGTATGTCTGTCAGTTATTGTTCACTGTTGTATTGAGTAGAATGTTGTGTTGCACAATTTCCGAATTTCGAGTTGGCAGAGCTAGAGGAGCAACACGTTTGCATTCAATTTTCTGTGAAACTCAAGAAAACCTTTACAGAGACACGCCAAATAATGCAGGAAGCCTACGGTGACGGGTGCTTAAGTAGCACTCGATGTTACGAATGGTTCACACGGTGTCAAAATGACCGGACGGATGTTAAAGATGACCCTCGTTCAGGAGACTCTTCTACATCTACCGACGACGGTCATGTCAGGAACGTCAACGCAACTCCCAAGGCTCATGGATTAAGATCAGAAAGACCACCTCGCAATTTGTGAAGAGCTTTTGCATCGCGGATATCAGAACGAGATGTTCCTGAAGAGAACCGTAAATGGTGACGAGACGCGGGTCTACGGTTATGATGTCAAGACCAAGGTTCAATCTTGACAATGGGTCGGGAAAGGTCTTCCAAGACCAAAAAAAGGTCGTCAAGACAGGTCAAATGTTAGAGCCATGTTGATAGTTTTCCTTGACTACGAAGGATTAGTTTGCCACAGGGACAAACTGGTAATCGATAGTACAGCCAGGACGTATTGTGGTGCCTGCAAGAAAATGTGAGAAGCAAGCGGCCTGAAATGTGGCGAGACAATTCATGGCTCTTACATCACGTTAACGCACCCGTACATTCATCCGAGTTGGCGCATGACTAATGTGAAAAACAAAATCACTGTGCTGCCACATCCCCCGTACTCTCCAGACCGGACCCCTCCGGACTTTTTTTATTTCCAAAGCTGAAAACCCCGTTGAAAGGACGAATATTTGCAACAATAGACGAGATAAAAGCAAATTCACAGACGGCGCTCTTAAGAGGCGTACCAAGACTGCTTCCGGTAGCGGAAGCGGCGTTGGGAGCGGTGTATTAATTGTAGAGGAGAGAATTTCGGAGACAATGCATTGTATCACAATGTAATCGCAGAAAAATTTTGTGGCCGACCTTTCGGAATTTTTTGAACAAACCTCGTAAATACTATCTTCAGAACGAATTTTTCGCTCTGCGACGGGGCCGGCCGGAGTGGCCGAGCGGTTCTAGGCGCTTCAGTCGGGAATCGCGCGACCGCTACGGTCGCAGGTTCGAATCCTGCCTCGGGCAAGGATGTGTGTGCTGTCCTTAGGTCAGTTAGGTTTTAGTAGTTCTAAGTTCTAGGGGATTGATGACCTCAGATGTTTAAGTCCCATAGTGCTCAGAGCCATTTGAACCAACTCTGCGACGGATTGTGCAGTAGTGGGAAACTTCCTAGCAGATTAACTCTATGTATCGCACCGAGACTCGAATTCGAGACCTTCGCCTTTCTCGGACAAGTGCTCTACAGACTGGTCTACCCACGCACAACTTGCGATCTTTTCTCACAACTTTATTCCCAGCAGCACTTTATCTCCTACCTTCCACACTACACGAAGTTCTCCTGCGAAAAAGTTTCATATCAATCCACACTCCATTGAAAAAATTAATTCTGGAAACATCCCCCAGGCTGAGGCTAAGCCTTCTCTCCGCAATATCCTTTCCTCTAGGAGTGCTAGCCCTGCAAGTTTCGCACAAGAACTTATGTGAAGTTTGGAAGGTACTGGCGGAAGTAAAGCTGCGAAGGCGGGTCGCGAGTCGTGCTTGGTTACCCGGTCGGTGTAGCACTTGCCCGCCGAAGGTGAAGGTCCGGATTTCGAGTCTTGGTGCAGCACACAGTTTTGATTCGCCAGGAAGTTCGAAACGTCCCCTTAGAAAAATTAATGAATTACTGTACTGATAAACCTCTAATGTTATTTGATTTTCAAACAGCTGAGCAGAATTGAACGTACTCAGACATTTTTCTCTTTACTTATTCTGATCAACACTAAACTGACACACAATATTTTTATCCAACACAATCTGACTTTCAATAATCTCTACAAAAGAATGGCCCTGACTAACAATAACCTATAACTTTCATGAATCACTTATCTCACAAAAATCTTCGTTACTCGAACTACTGCAATACGGCGAGCGCCAATACTGCCAGCTAAATAAAAGATTCTAACTACTGAAGGCACTAACTACTGATAGACACAGTTAACAAATGAAAGATTTTGATAGAGAACAAACAATGTATTTACCTTAATAGTGTTCAAAAGTCATAATATATATGTCAGTTCATGACATCCAGTCTTACAAATTTACTCTCTCTGATGGACTCACGTCCAGATCATCCGCTATCAAAACTCCGCCATCTCACTCCCCACATCCACCACTGCTGGCTGCTCACCTCCAACTGCGCAACGCTATGCGCTGTTCACATCCAACTGCCCAACACTTTGTTGTTGTTGTTGTTGTGGTCTTCAGTCCTGAGACTGGTTTGATGCAGCTCTCCATGCTACTCTATCATGTGCAAGCCTCTTCATCTCCCAGTACCTAGTGCAGCCTCCATCCTTCTGAATCTGCTTAGTGTATTCATCTCTTGGTCTCCCTCTACGATTTTTACCCCCCACGCTGTCCTCAAGTACTAAATTGGTGATCCCTTGATGCCTCAGAACATGTCCTACCAACCGATCCCTTCTTCTAGTCAAGTTGTGCCACAAACTCCTCCCCAATTCTATTCAATACCTTCTCATTAGTTATGTGATCTACCCATCTAATCTTCAGCATTCTTCTGTAGCACCACATTTCGAAAGCTTCTATTCTCTTCTTGTCCAAACTAGTTATCGTCCAAGTTTCACCTCCATACATGGCTACACTCCATACAAATACTTTCAGAAAAGACTTCCTGACACTTAAATCAATACTCGATGTTAACAAATTTTTCTTCTTCAGAAACGCTTTCCTTGCCATTTCCAGTCTACATTTTATATCCTCTCTACTTCTACCATCATCAGTTATTTTGCTCCCCAAATAGCAAAACTCCTTTACTACTTTAAGTGTCTCATTTCCTAATCTCATTCCCTCAGCATCACCCGACTTAATCATTCCATTATCCTTGTTTTGTTTTGTTGATGTTCATCTTATACCCTCCTTTGAAGACACTGTCCATTCCGTTCAACTACTCTTCCAAGGTATTTGCTGTTTCTGACAGAATTACAATGTCATCGGCGAACCTCAAAGTTTTTATTTGTTCTCCCAACACTACAATAGAGAATATTTCAACAATGCCAGCCAGCCACAGACTGCACACAGCACAGTCAGTGATTTTCATGTAGAACGCTACATGGCGCTACCATTATAAAAACCTAAACAGCCTATTTACAAGTTTCATAACCACCATCTTCCACATTCTTTCATCGCATTCACCTGCAGTGAACGCCACGTACCACACATTATTGATACATACTTAGAGAGGGAAACAAGTGATTTAGACGACTGAGGCGCTAGAGAATTTCCAGGAGTGCCGTAAAACTTTTCTCTCGTTTAATGTTTGCCTTGCCCCGGTGCGGCGCCTGAGTATTGGGAAGCAGGTATCTGAGGAGAGCATCGGCGTCGCGGCGGCGACTTCGTGCACCGGCGGCGCATCTGATGCCCCGCGTCCGCACGGTGGCAGCGGCAGTGGCGGCGGCAGAGGCAGCGGCAGCGCGCTCCCGGCTCGTGATTCATCATCCCAGCTCCTCACCGCTCGTGATTCAATTTGCCGCTAAATCTTGATAGAATGCTACCGTTCTCCGAAGGCGGTTTTACTCCCTACGCGAAATTCATCACGAGGAACTCGGCAGGCGAACAGGTTTTATTTGCCCAACAGATCTATCTCGGCTCCGGAGGCTTCCCGGAATAGCTACCGGTGCTTTCGGAATCTGCTGCAGAGCGTTCACCTCCCGCCGCTTGAATGCTTAACAATGCGCCGTTTTGTTCTCCCCCCCCCCCCCCGCCCTCCCCTCCCGCCTTAATACTTGCCGACCAGTGGACCGCGGATACGAATAATTTTTCATCGGTGGAAAGATAGTAGCCGGCACGAATCCAGCTCCGAGTTGCGTGCACGTTAATTTGAAACGATCCTACAGGCCGATAGAGCAAACGGAGAAGTTAATTTACAGGGTTTCTGCTGGACCGTAACAGCACACCGTTATATCTACAGTGACGCAGGGAACATCTAAGTACAGAAACGTGTTCTGAAGGCGAGTGCGCAGATGTTCCGGAACCATTTGTCGTTTTTTGCGGGACGAGCATTCGGTAACGAGTATAAACAGTGATACAACACTGGACAGAATATGTACACAAAGAAAAATATCAGAGGCAAGAGGTAAGGGTAGTTACTTATAAGAACCTGTAAACTAAAGTTTTCCACTGCTGTACAGTTACCAGCCTCCGTGTGCAAAGTAGCTGAACTGCATTCATTGGCCGGCCGGAGTGGCCGAGCGGTTCTAGACGCTTCAGTCCGGAACCGCGCGACCGCTATGATCGCAGGTTCGAATCCTGCCTCGGGCATGGATGTGTGTGATGTCCTTAGGTTAGTTAGGTTTAAGTAGTTCTAAGTTCTAGGGGACTGATGACCTCAGATGTTAAGTGCCACAGTGCAAAGAGCCATTTGAACCATTTTTTGGATTCACTGCTGGAAGAAATCAAGAGATCTCAGGTGAAACACCAGGATTAACCTGGGACCGAACAGTTCCCTCCAACATCAACAATGTGAAATGCAACCGACACTCTTCGGATATGAACCCTTATGTGCCACTGATAGAGGAAAGCTGGTTTATCCGATCTTTTTACACTTCGGAAAATCTTTCGATTCAGTAACATATAGACGCTTTCTAAAACTGACACGTTCCGTGGGGTATCTAACCACGGTCGCAAGAGGAAAGAAAATTTAGTAACGGACGGAAGGTAGCACTTAACCCTTGATGGAGGGTCATTTACATACACTGAAGTAATACTGAAATAATGTTTAGTCTGCCTCAGGGGAGTGTAACAGGGCCGTCGCTCTTAATATTGTGCGCTAATTACTTAAGAGGTAGGTAACATTAGAATCTCAGGTTCGCACATGATTCAGTTTTATTTACCAGAAAATTTTGTTCGGTAGGAATTGCAGTAAGATGTAGACAGATCTCAACGAAATGGCAGCTTGGTGCAAATACTGCCAAGTACTTTTTGACGTGGTAATCATGTCACAAACATGTTTGTGTAGTGAGTGGTGCGAGTACGGCTGCGTTTTAGGTGAAGCAAATGGCCGGCTACGATATATAAAGAGGATACCAATCAACTACAGCCCTACTGCAAAAGAGGCTTTTGTAGAAAACTCTTATATGTCCCTTCTTGACTGTTGCTAGTGTGTGTGGAATCCATAGTAAGACGGATAACAGGGCCCATCGAGCACATACGAAAGGGCAGTATGATTGGTAACGAGCACATACAAAAAAGGGCAGTGTGATTGTTAACCGGCTTGTTTGACTGCTGGGAGGCTATAATAGAAAAATGCTCAGAGAAAAACGCCATTTATCTCTCTACAACGCGCGTAGAAAACATCAAGAATCTTAATCCAGGACAGAAACTACTAAAATTCTTTATACTTGTAACTATCCATCACAAGCGGACCGCCGGGAAAAGACTAGGAAAATAACAGCCCTTACAGAAGTGTATATGCAGTTATCCTTCCACTCTTCATACACGAATGGAACGCTAAGAAACGTGTGTGTGGTAGAATAAAAAGTTCCTACCACGCACTTTTGCCATCCATTTAGTGTAGAAAGGTGTGTACCGGTGCATTATCAGATGGTTTCTGATGCAATGATGTAATTTAAATCAACATTTCCAAAAACTTCAATTATGATGAATGAAATTAAGTTATGCTGTGGCTGAGGCAGGAGAAAACGTACGTAGGCGGGGGAAGAGGAAGACGGGGAGGTGGGGGGGGGGGGGGGAGGAGGCAGAAGGATAGAGCTAGGACACTGCGACTAGCTTTATGGTAATAATGTGCAAGTTTTGATCACCAGTATTACAGTTTAAAATGGTTCAAATGACGTAACATCTGAGGTCATCAGTCCCCTAGAACTTAGAACTACTTAAACCTAACTAACCTAAGGACATCACACACATCCATGCCCGAGGCAGGATTCGAACCTGCAACCGTAGCAGCAGCGCGGTTCCTGACTGAAGCGCCTAGAACCGCTCGGCCACTCTGGCCGGCATTACAGTTTACTTCCGAAATTCTGCGAAGTGTCTTATGAGGAGAGGGTACATTAACACTGCTTTTAGTGGTCTGCTCGTTTACTACATTCGGCAGCCGCTTTCGCCGTGCTCGAGAGAAGTGGGCTATATTCCGGGTCTTGTTCCATTCTCTCCCTTGCTTTCATTCCCATTAGCGTAACCTGGCATATTCAGCACCTCACAACAGATTCAGTTAACAATGAGCACCACAGACGATACTGTAACGTAACGAGCGAGGTTGTACAGTGACTGGGACACCAGATGTATTCTGAAGAAATCCGGTATCAAATCCTCGTTAGGCCATTATGACGTAAGGGTTTTATTTAAGACGGTGAACTGGACCGGGTCGCGAACACAGACTGTTCCCTTTTGCTAGTAGTGCGAAGTATACAAGAGATATTCTGTTAAGATTAGAAAGCAGGAGACAGGTAACGGCAGAACTGAAAGCAGTGACGGTGGAACATTAATTGTGGTTCAATATCTCAGTTATAAGAGTATTCATAAAATGAAGATCTTCGCGACCGTATGTCTTAATTGCTGAGTGTGGCCGACTGTCGGGACGAACGACGGTTGGTGACTTATTTACTGTAAGAAGGGCGGTGTGGTCGAAGTTTGCCCGTGATCGTCAGAAACAATCCTTGTCAGAGATAAAACTTTACCATCGAACTGTTCTTTGCCGAAGATAAAACTCACGTATTGATTCTGTACAGCGACGACTGACAGTGTGGTTCTGAAGTATAAAGCAAATCAGTGTCTGAGGAATAGCAATGAGGAATCTTGATAGTAAGTTAAGTCATAAGAGTGAAGAACAAATGGATTTATGTGAACAATAATGTTAACACAGTTTACAACCGAGCGCTCAGGGAATATTTAAAGGGTGAGAATAAGATGAGCCACAATCCATCAAAAGGAGATACAGAAAACAAAGTAACAAATAATTAAAAATAAACATTAATAACCCACCGCAAGAATAAACGAAGACATTGCTGCAGAAAATCGACAGCTGCTAGAAAATGATATTACCTGAACAATTACGAGGACCAGTGAGCCAGTGGAAACAAAGAACGCGGGAGAACTATTGGCAATAACAGCAGAAAAAGTCTAGATAACTTTTCATATCCAGGAGAAACACTCGTCTCCCTGAAGCAACCTCATTCTTGACATCTGACTGAATACATACCGAACCCAAAAACCTGGAACCTAGATTTACCAGACCTACTTTTAAGGATTCTTATTTGAATGCAGTACCTGCAAATACTAGAAATTATCAACAGTATGAATTTGATATTACCAAAATAGGGTCACTGATGACACTGTTTGTTATTGGCTTCCAGAAAATATTTTATTGTAAACTCATATAACGTAGTACATAGTGAAGCATAAAAGTTGAGAGACACCTTAAATAGTAGTACTGAACATTTGTGGAAGCTTTCACAATTTCAGTTTCTTTACTATTTTTATGGACCTATAAGGTTTAATTAGTAGTACAAGAAATTTGTGGAACCTTTACAAATTCAGTTTCCTTACTATTTTTATGGAGCTGTAAGGCGTTAAATTAGGTTACGTATCGCTGTTTGATATTGTTTCACTTTTCTGGCGCTATTTTGTGGTTATTTAATTGAGAGTAATAGACATTTGCTAGGAAAGAGAGCTTTGCGTTTTCGTTGCTGGGAACATGAGCTCCGTACCTATCGACTGATGGTAGTAACAAAGTAACAAATGATTAAAAATAAACATTAATAACCCATCGCAAGTATAAACGCAGGCGATCCTGCAGACAATCGACAGCTGCCAGAAAATAGTACTACCAGAACAATTACGAGGAGCAGTGAGCCAGTGGGAACCAAGAACGCGGGAGAACTATGAGTTTCGTTAGGAGAGAAGAATCTCCCCAACGAAAACAGCAGTTTTCGCACACGTGGTGTTGTGCTCTGCTCTGTGCTTTCGTGACCAGAGCCGGCACCTGTCCTCACTTAGGGCAGAGGTCGACGAGCTCCCACAGTTATCAAAATGGTTCTGAGCACTATGGGACTCAACTGCTGAGGTCATTAGTCCCCTAGAACTTAGAACTAGTTAAACCTAACTAACCTAAGGACATCACAAACATCCATGCCCGAGGCAGGATTCGAACCTGCGACCGTAGCGGTCTTGCGGTTCCAGACTGCAGCGCCTTTAACCGCACGGCCACTTCGGCCGGCCCACAGTTATCCTTTGAGAATAGTTGAGCATGACATTCTTGCCTTTTCTGCATGAACATCAAAGGACAAGAACTCGAGGTGCTCCCCGGCCACTGTGAGGAACATGGTTCCTTTCACCCACAAACTTTTTGTGTATTAACTCGAATGCGTTGCGCCAACCACCGTGCTTGGCACCAATCGACGAGACACTGTTCCAGGCCGGTACCAACCTTACATGCCAAGAGTGGGAAGTTTCTGCTGTGTTCCCCTGTTTGTTCGTGAAATATGCGAGATCTTCTTCTGTCACATTGTTGTCAACATTAAGTCGTCCCCTCCACGAGGAGTTTTTGGATAGTAGAGAGTTGAGGAGGGGAAACTAACATTCGTAACCATTTGTCTCCGAGCTGCCATCGTGTGCTGATGGAAAACTTTGCTGATTTTGGGGAAATGCAAGTGCTACAATACGCAGTAGTGTGTCCCATATTTTTAGCAGCCCGCAACTTACTTGTTCCGATACGCGACTTACGGTGCCAATTTGACTTTTAATTTGTGGTTTTCTCTCATTAACTCCGAATTCATGAGTTACCCACATCCGGATATCTTACGGCGTTTTCACCGGGCAGTCTTCCATTTATTTTGGTACCTCCCCACCTCATTAACATCACTTTGTGTAAATTCAATCAACACTTTAGAGAACTTTGTCGTCTGTCAACTTATTTTAAATTACGTTGCTCAATTTGAGCAAATAAAAATCTGTTAAAGCAGACGTGAATTCAATTTCAAGATCCTATAATTAGCCTATAACTCTTCCACGGTTAACCGATCCACAAGTAACAAATACAACCTGTTGTACATCAAAGTTCGTTCTTGCCACTGTGACTGTGTTATCGTCGTGTACATTGGATGATCTCAGTGATCAGTCACACATTACTGAGTGAATGTAATGAGCACTGCACTCGCTTATTTTGTATAATAATGAATTTGTTTGTTGACTATGAAGAGTTATGTCGACTTTCTCTGGGTTGATAACTATGCTGTGCGTTGCTTCATGATACTTTTGCTAACGATCTTGCAGTATTCAGACGTAGTAAGTAGCCACATTTTTATAGCAACGTCATATCACAATGCAGGTCAAGTCCACAGTGTCCTCCTGAGCACAGAAGACAAACTCGGAACTTTCATGTCGTCCTTTATCCAAGATCCTAATTTTAGTTTAATATGAAATCCTGCAGTTAGAACAGCCCAATGAGACACATCTTGGGGTGCAAAAAGCTGTAGCGAACATTTTATGCCCCATTTTGTATTTGCTTGCGCGTAATTCTCCCACGGCGGCATATGTAAACCTTGTGTTATTTTTTGTGATTTGTTTCTTTTGTATGTACCTGTATTTTGCACAATTTAAGTTGCAAAATTTACATTGCATGTGAAGATTTTTTTATAACCTGTGAAGATATTTTTGTGCTCATGGTCATTTACTCAAATTTGTAGTTCACTTTGTAGTAGATTTTGAGTAAAATTCTTTCGTAAGTGGGCAGGACTAGTCAAGCACTATCTAGAAAGGCAGAGATAGTTTTTAGCCAGGAGGATTCGGTGGAACTGGAGGAGATCGTATCGGGATTTTATGAGAGGGAAGCCTCAGCGGCAGCTGCGTTGCTTGAAAGCCAGAAAGCCACACTCGCAACCAGAAAGATTGAAACTAACACGACTTGCGAAATGGAGTCAGTCGTGACAGAGCAATTCAGATTTCGGAATCGCGGGAGATATTCAAAAGATGTCTCCCGCAGATGGAGACGAAACGTCAGGTAGATATTTTATACATCGACCACGGCCTCTCAGCCCGGAATTTTCGACTGTAGAGTGTACATTGTCTCTTTTAGCGCTTGAGGATTCTGCGTACCCCGCATGGTGTGGTAAGCCCACATTGAGTGAGTACAATGCCTGTTTTCAAATGTTCTAGATAATGAAGTACAGCTACAGTCAGCAAGAATCGTCAGCGGATGCTCACGAAATATATTTTCATTCCATTACATAAGCATCAAGGATGTGTAAGGAAACAAAATGTAATGTTCCATTCCTCTAAAATTGTTTTATTTTTATTTTATTTAATTTTTTACGGTGCCTCCCCTCAATTCCTTTGACGTCTGCTACATGAGTTGCGTGAAACAAATTTTTCTACGAGATGCTGAATTTTGCTTTAGGGAAACAATTAGTTTCCGACACTTATTTAAGAATTTTGAGGGACACCAATTATATTGTGATGCGAGAGGTGACTTTTGTATGGCATGATGATGACTTTGAATTTTACTTCCTGCATGGCTGTAGAGGAGGAGCTGTCAGACGCCAGCTTTTGCTAATAGAGCGCTGAGCAATCTTGATCATATTTATGTTAGGCTTTGTCTTCCTGTGTATCATTTTTGTTCGTTCACCCGCCTGTGGCTAGAACATCCTGTCTAATTCTGATTATGTCGCTCTTTCTGAACTTGCTACGCATACCGCACATCTCATATCATTACTAGGACAGGACCTATAGTAGAGCGCCGGTAGATTCTTATTTCTGGGGGTAACGAGATTTATTTAAGATACAATTAACATGACTCTCTGAGTCAGGATATGCACTTAACTTTCTGTGTTGAACTGTATTCTGATTTGTCTTGATTCGTGATGAAGTATATTAACCATAAACATTAAGCTGAAGTTCCTTTTATTAAATTCTTCGGTTGCATATTCATTCTAAAGTACACTCAAGGTAATGTTGTATACGGTTCCAGTACTTGATTACTGAATCTTATGACAGTTGTAGAAGGAGATGGGCTGCAGGCAGAGGCGAGAAGAGGCTTGGCGAGCAGGTAGAGTGGAGAGCTTTCCTCCCCTTAGGAATGCACAGGTAAGTGACCATCCCACGCACCAAGTCACAAAGGGAACACTTGCACGCGCCTGTTGTTAAATCCCTGGCAGCCAGCGCAATACGGGTGTAAGACGTATATATTGCCAGCGACGGGCGAGGCATGACAGAATCTCTGACCAGAGGGTAGTTTATCGTTTGTTGTTGCTTGTGGCTAGTCTGCGCTTGTCTGCGTGAGTCGTCAGTAGTCTTCAGTCCGGGTTAGTAGTCTGGTGGAGTCGGTATGTGTCGGCTGTGTGCTCTGCTCGCGACTCTGGTCAGGGCTCTGGAGGATGAGTATTGTTGTAGAAGGTAAAGAAGCAGCCTTGAGCATATTTAATAATGTATGTTAATTGTAATATAATTTGTTCCAAAAAATGCACCAATAATAATTTTTATAATATAAAGCAACTCTTTTAAAAAAAAGCATTCATTTCATTTTAAAGAATATTTCAAATGCATGATCATTCCTTCAAATAATAAAAAAAAATATATACGCCAGCATTGCACGAAGCTGTGTCGAAAAATTCCAACTTACGAGCAGATATAATTGCAGTTTTTATTGAGGTAAGGATTTTTTGCTTTTTTTTATTCAGAATACAGGGCCGAAGGGCAGCGCTGCTGTCCTCATAAAATTCATCAGGTTACAGAACTTTTTTATTATTTAGGTGTTAGGAATTGAATTTTGTGGTTACATTAAATGTGAATGCATTTCAGCATAGAGATTATAAATGGGAGCAAATTTTGTTCAGAGGTTACAATATTTAAAATTCATTTAATTATTATTCTTTGGGGAGGCTACACTTGGCTCATTTACATTTTCATTTTTATTTTTGTGGGGAGCTTAACACCAGTGCCCCGCAAACTTTAAGCCACAGAAATGGCCATTGTTTCAGAGGAGTGCAGCTATGCACAATAGCATGATGTAACAGTTGTTAACCCAGATAAAAAGTTGGCACCGTTATTCTAAATATCAGACTCACATAAAAACGAACCAATTCGTGAAGAACAATTTTATTTACAAATATATGTAATATATTTTGGAAATCTTAGAAACCACAGACATTGTAAATTATTTTTCATAGTCATTTAGTTTGTAATATAAAGACAAGGCAGAAGCTACCGTTTGCTGATATAACACACATACTCACTAAGTCGTAGTTACTAGGTAACGACTGTATCTGGCCCATTAAGGCGCCACCAGATTTCATTGTGAGATTATCTCACTTGTGTTGTATATTTTTGCAATCAGATTAATATGCTACAACACTTGACGATTTTAAGAGAAGAAATTAACTAACATTTGCTAATGTAGGGAACATTGTTACTGAAATCAGACATCTCATAGTGAGAGAACATTATTTTATGACATATGATCATTCTTTTAAAGATAAATATTTCCTAGTTCAGTTTCTCTTGCATTTTTGTATACATCACACACATTTTGTAATAAAAATTTTATCAATGGGACTATGCTCCTACTATCAAACCTGTACTGTGAGCTCAGGCTAAAAGATAACTTCACAGTTATTTATTTGGAACGAAAATTCGAGCTATTATGTTTGAATACTGCTAACACTGTAACCTCCCCACAAAAATTTAAAAGAAAGGACAATATTTAATAGAAATGGAGCCAAGAAGCAATATCGTCCCCACAGAAATATTTAAATAAAAAATATAATAATAAATGGGAGCCAAGTGTAACCTGCCGCAATGAAATCTACTGACAATGATAATTAAACAAAAATTAGCAATCTGACCCAAGTATAAGTTCCTCACAAAAAATGAAAGTCCATTCAGTGATAAGAAAATCTCAGTGATAATGATAATTCAATTAAACCGAAATATCGGTCTTTGGCCCTGTGCAAAAAATCAGAATTAAATTCTTACCTCAGTATAGCTGCATGTCAAATTTCTGCTCTTATTGTTGGCCACGGCTTGGAGGAACTGCATTGCAAATAATATTTTTTTTTTTTTTTGAAATTTAACTGAAACTTTTCTTTAAGGGAAATGGAAGGAAATCGTTGGTTCAATTAAATGATTTTTTTTTGTTAAAGATATTGCTTTGAAATGAAAATTACTATTGGGGCACTTGTTGAAAATTAATTACAATAAATAAACTTTACATTATCTGATGATTAACTTAATTAACAATATACCTCATTCAGCATCTTGACCAGAATGCCATGTCGACGCTCGCCGACTCCTCACACACAACTGCACTCGACTGCTACTACCGACATACTGGGCGCAACTGAACTGAGCTACTGCTATCGACAGACTGTACTGCACGACGACTACTAGCGTACTGCTCGCAACACTCGCGCGGTCAAGCGCAGACTAACTACGATAAATGGCTCTCTGGTCAAAGATTTTATCATGCTTCACCATCGCTGCTACGTTACATACGTGTTTCATAACCCTCCACTGGGGGGGCAAAAATTTGGCAGCGATGGTGAGTCATTTGGACTTGCCATCGCAAGAAATTTTCACAATTTACAGAATATTCAAATGTAGTACATAAATTAAATGTGGTGCACACGCACCAAGTACAAAATATATCAGACAAGGACAAAATGTGAGTACAAAACATAGTAGCAAATCAGAAAAATGTATATACAAATTATTTGACAGATAAAGTGCACACGCACTGAAAAAATTCTTTAGCATTTTCAGAACAAATAAACAGAATGGCAGAAAATTATGTTGATAAGTGACATGAGTGTACTCGCACTGGAGTTGAGAACGTATCAGCAAATGACGAAATGTATATACAATGAGTAACAAATGACATAAGTGCATACGCACTGTAGTATTGAACATACAGAATGAGTACAAATCATATTGAAAAATGAGAAAAGTGCACAGGCACTGAAGTTCAGTAGAAAACATATTAACACCTAACATAAGTGCACATGCACTGTAGTTCAGAACATATCATCAAAATAAAAATGTATATACAATATAAAAGACAAGAGTGCACGTATACTGTACTTCAGAACAAATCGAAAAAATGTCTTTAGCATTTTCACAACAAATAAACATAATGGCAAAAAAATCATATCGACAAGTGACATAAGTGTACTCGCACTGGAGTTCAGCAAATCTAAAAAATGTATAGCCCATGAACATAAATGATGTTAACCAAAAAAAATGATCTTCACTATGTGACAAGAATTAGGATAGGAAAGGGAAGGATTGCATCATGGTTGTAGCACTTTAGATTGCACACAGCTGTTCTGAAAGTCCATATCTTTCCACAGAAGTACAACACCAAGTGACACAATTTGAAGTTCTTTTCCCATCAGAATTCATCAGCGTAGCCAAGACACTGAACTGTCGTAGTAATGTTCCATGTTCTCATTTTGGCAGTACACTAGGTACACCAAACAGTGGGACCATAATAATGTCTTCATCGCTCACGGTGGTAGACAGCATGTCGTGTCAACACCACGCTCTTACAAGGCACACCAACGTAGAATTGGTGCAAAAACCAAATATAGTGCTCCATGATCACTAGGATAGACAGGACAAATAGACATTGCAGTAATTCAGGGTAGTTAGCTCATAAGGTGAAGGACATTAGGTCACTTACCAGTCTTCATTAGTAGTTTGCGGCATTCATAGCCCAGTTATTGAACATTTCTGTACCAAGTATGTAGTATTACAGAAAAATGTTCATTAATTGTTTTACATAGAATCAATAGCCTTCTTTTCCTAGTTACAAAGCATTATTAAATAATCGCATTCTTTTCCAGTTACAAAGTATAGCATAGTTAATTAATCATTTGTCATTCCAATATAGTATTAATCATTAGTCTTCTCCTAATTACAAAGCATTATTAAACAATCACATTCTTTTCCAGTTACAAAGCATAATTAATCATTTGTCATTTCAATATAGTAAGAATCATTAGCCTTCTTCTAATTACAAAGCATTATTAAACAATCGCATTCATTTCCAATTACAAAGCATAGCATACTTAATTAATCATTTGTCATTCCAATAGTAATAATCATTAGCTGGCATCATGGGTAATCGTATTACAATAAACAGTGGCAGTCCTTGGCCAGTTACAAAGCATATTTAGTATGACAGAATAATGTTCATCAGAAGTCTTAATTGAAAAGGAGAGTCAATTATTGGCCTAGCATTAACATAATACATTGAGTGATACAAATTATTGGCACTCATTGGTCATTTACCAAAATATGAAAACTCAACATTGAAAACAAGAGCTAATTAATGGCATAATTAATAACATAATTCATTGAGTGACATTAATTATTGGCACTCAGTGGCTAGCAAGTATTGAATAGAATAAAACATTGTTCATCATTCAGTATTATTCAGATCATTACGAAGTCATTATTAAAAATCAGTTAATTACAGTCATAGCATTAATAATCATGGCCATTATAAGTAGTCTCATTACAATAAACAGTGGCAGTCCCTGGCCAGATACATAGCATTATTTTATATATTTTTTTTTTGTATCATTAAGAAGTCATTACTGAAGTGACATACTATTCAGAGCTGATCAGCATTACTCAGAACTTTCTCAAACTGGTATCACTATTTGGGACTGGTAATACATTTTTTTGTTAGCAATGCATTGTGTTGGGATCGATAATTAATTGCTGAGGCATAACACTATTTGCTTTTGACCTATTGCTGCAAATGAGGATAGGTAACGTCATTCGTCATGAGTCAGCTGTAGCAAGGTTATGTAACAAGGCAGTATATGTGATCACATTTACAAATGATAAACACAAATGGGTAAAAAAATAAAAATGCAAGTACTAGAACAGGTATAATAAGTAACAGGTTTAGTAAGTATCATGAAAAGCTTCTCCTGGAAAAAATACAAAATGGATTATTGACCTGAAAGAAGAAACGCACACTATGCTGAAAAGTAGTGAACTTCGAATTAACAGGTAGTGAAATGTGTATAAAAATGTGTTCCATAGCTGTCCTTTCCAAAACTTTCCGTGATCCTACTATGCAATATAACACCTGCTGTCAAAACAAACTGCAACAAATACTTAAATAACTACATAGCATAAATACATAACTTCAACATTATCCTCATCTGTAAAGAAAAAACTTCATTATCAATCACTTCATTATCCATATTATCATAACTTGATTATTATCATCACCTGTAAAGAAAAAACTTCATTATTCATAATAGCATATTCTTCATCATTATTCATCAGCATTCATTATCATCTGCAAAAAAATCACTTCATTACTCATTATACAACTATTCCTTATCTCTAGCATATTTCATCACTAAAACTAAGATGTGTAGTTCTGTCTGACAGCCTGCATCAATCACCTTGTATTCTGAAAGAAAAAATTAGTTAAGACTGCTATTCTCCGATGAGTATAGTATATTCTTCTTAATGTTTGTTAATCCTGATCCATTTACTCTTCCTCATAAAGTTATGGCATCTTCTTTCGTTTATTCCGAAGGTGAAATTCCCATTTCTGTTGAATTTATTTCTCACACGCATCATTTCTTTCTGAAATTGATGAACAAAGATTAATGTCCTGCATTTAAATCATATACCCACTAAATAATGACTGGTTTATGGTAACATAATTAACCATACAGCATAACATGACAGAAAACGTAATATGTCAAAGACATTGACAGTGTTCAGATGCAAAATGTTATTATTGGGGCATTTTTTTGGAATAAATTAAATTACAATTAACATACATTATTAAATATGCGCAAGGCTGCTTCTTTACCTTCTACAACAATACTCCTCCTCCAGAGTCCTGACCAGAGTCGCGAGCAGAGCACACAGCCGACGCATGCCGACTCCCGCCGACTCACGCAGACTAGCACGGACTACTACTGCTCTCGACTCACTACTACTACCGACTCGCGACAAGCAACAACTAACTACATACTACTCTCCGGTCAGAGATTCTGTCATGCCTCGCCCATCGGTGGCAACGTATACGTTTTACAATGTTTTTGTCATTACCGCTCAATTTGCGAGGTTTCCAGATAAGTATATCTTGTCGCGTGTTGTCTATGCGGTCTTCCATGTAATTTGATACCACGACGTTAACGTAATTCCATCAAATTTTTAGAGTACTTTGCTCTCTGTCAGTTTCTTCTGTATTTGCGTCCATCAAATGGAGCAAACAAAAACCTTTTATAAGCAGATTTGAATTAAAGTTCAAGATCCTTGAAGTGTCCTACAACTTTTTCAGTTTAGACGACCCACAAATAACAAGTTGTACTTCGAAGTTTGTTGTTGTCACTGTGACGTTATCTTTGCGTACAGTGGCCAATCTCAACGATTAGTTGCTTATTATTCAGTGAAGGTAACGTTCGGTACACTTGCTCGTCTTCCACGACTATAGATTTGTTTCCTTACTAGGCAGAGTTTTGTTGAGTTCCCCCAAGAAATGCTGTGTGTTGTTTCATGATAATTTTGCTAACGTCGTTTCAGTATTCAGACGTAATAAGCAACAACATTTGACACCAACGCCATATTAGCAAGGGCATAGTGCCCTAATGGATAGAGGCGAGAAATACGCAACTTTCAAAGTTAATGTTTAAATATTCTTTAATACCAGCCATGTGGTACAACTACTGTCCATCACATTCCGTCTAGACTTGAACAGATAGGATATGTAAAATATGATTATATAAGTTATATGCGGTATACAATGGAATTTCAAAACTGCAGGTAATATTTGACATGTAATAATCAATGATAATAATAACAAGAGTAATAATATTTTTACAGTAGTTTTTACTCCTCCAGTCACGAAGGAAAGTCCTCTAAGTTAATACCCAAAAGAAAATGCTTGTCGAGACGTGTGTTTTTTACTCGTGCCGAGAGCTATGAATTCTCAGTGATGTAGCTTGTTTTCCTGTTTGTGTCGACTGCTCATTTCTTATCACATACGACGCCTGTTCAAAAAATTCCGGAACTTTGTCCACAAAATTTTTCCTACGCTTATCTTTCACTTACTGTGCATGGTCTCCTCCAGAGTTGATACACCTCTCCCAACGCTGTTACCACTTCCGGAAGCAGTCTTGGTACGCCTCTTGCTGGATCGCAGGATGCACAGTCTGCGAATTTACTATCATCTCGTCTATCATTGCAAATCTTCGTCCTTTCAATGGGGTTTTCAACTTTGTAAATAAAAAAAGTCCGCAGGGGTCAGTTCTGGAGGGTATGGAGGATGATACGGGACAGTGATTCGAATTTTTTGTGCTTTATCGTGATCCAAGAGCCTTGAATTCTCTTGCCACATTTCAGGCCGTTTCCTACTCAGGGGTCAGTTCTGGAGGGTATGGAGGATGATACGGGACAGTGATTCGAATTTTTTGTGCTTTATCGTGATCCAAGAGCCTTGAATTCTCTTGCCACATTTCAGGCCGTTTCCTACTCACATTTTCTCGCCGGTGTCCCGATAGTACCATCGATGAAAAACTTTGCTCTGTGGCACGAATTCATGATGACTAAGCCTTTAAAGAAAACTATCAGCATGACTTTGACATCTGATCTGACCTGGAGAGGTTTTTTTTGGTCTTGGAGAACTTTCCCGGCCCATTATAAAGACTGAACCTTGGTCTCGGCATCATAACCGTAGACCAACATCTCGTCACCAATTACGATTCTCTTAAGGAACATCTCGTTCACGTTTTCGTGATGCAAAAGCTTTTCACAGACTGCGGGGTGAAGATCTTTCTGATCTTACGTCCTGAGCCGTGGGACGAACTTGGCGGCAGCACGATGCATTCCGGGATGTTGCGTCAGGATTTCATGACATGATCCAACTGAAATGTTACATTCTCCTGCAATCTCTCCGACAGTCAGTTTTCGATTGGCTTTCACAATTTCGTTGACGTTCCTGAAATGAGCGTCGTCGGTGGACGTCGAAGGGCGTCCTGAACGAGTGTCTCTTAACTTCCGTCTGGCCATTTTCAAACCTTGTGAACCATTCGTAACACAGAGTGCGGCTTCAGAACTCATCACCGTAGGCTTCCTGCATCATTTGGTGTGTCTCTGTACGGGTTTTCTTGAGTTTCACGCAAAATTAAATGCAGGCGTGCTGCTCTTCTAACTCAGCCATCTCTCAATTCGCAAACTATGCCACACAATGCTCTACTCAATACAGCCCTGAACAAGAACAGACAGACATACAACATTGAACCTTCTGACAGTTACACATCAAGCACAGGCGTCTACAGGGATACCAACCGCATTTCGCTCCAACACACCATTGGCGCGAAATTACGAATGTTCTGGAATTTTTTGATCAGACGTCGTGTATTATTTCTCAAGGTAACATCCCTTTTTCTCAATACATACTAATCGTAAAGAAATGAGTGAAGTATCTTTAGATTTATTTTTTAACCGGCTTTTGGGATTGCATACCGATTTTTAGATGAAACTTACTATTTGTAGAAAATTTTAACACAAAAGAGACTTAACTATCGTACGCGTAAGGGCATCATGGATGCCCAGCTTGATATCCAAATTTTACGAAGCTAACTTATTAATCATGAATAAGAGGTTCCCTTTTCATATGACCTTATTACAATTAGCATGTTTTTGTTTTAAAGTGCTTATTAATTGGATAATTTATACAGCGTTGTCATATGTAATAACTGCGACCACTGCGATACGCCATTATCTCCGTCCGTCATGCAAATTGACTTTTCTAAATGATTATACTTTCCGAAACTACTAACATATTTGTCACTGTCGCCTTGAATTGTGCGTTGTCTACGTGGCCTGACATGCTTACTCTAAAAAAGGCCATTCTTCTTCTTCACGCGATCAGGCCCAGAGGACCGCGCACCACCACAGTTAGAGCTCTCCATCCGTCTCTGTCTTCTGCTATCTGTCTCCAGTTTTCCGTCACTCCCAGCTGCAACAGGTCTTCTCTCACTCCATCGATCCACCTCTTTCTGGGTCTTCCCACTGGTCTGCTGCCTGACGGCATCAAGGCCATTGTGATTTTGGGCCATCTTGTTGCCTCCATTCTAACAACATGTCCAGCCCATTGCAGTCTTTTGCTTCTCATCATTCCCAAGATGTTAGGCTCCTTGTACAGCTCTTCTAATTCAGAGTTATGGCGTCTTCTCCATTCTACAGTAGTCTGATCTCTAACTGGTCCAAATATTTTCCTGAGGACTTTCCTTTCAAATGTTAGCAGTCGCTTAAGGTCTTGTTTTCGAGTGCTCCAGGTTTGAGAACCATAAAGTACTACTGGCATTATTAATGTCTTATACAACCGTAGCTTTAGTTGTTGCGAGACACTTCTACATTTTAATATAGGGTCTAGAGAGTGATAGTATCTGTTTCCCGCCTGCAGTCTTGCTTTTATCTCTGCTTCAGCTGATGTTACTTCTGTAAAAAATGATCCAAGGTATTTGAACTCTTTCACATGTTTATACCTGGTGTTGTTCACAATTAAATCTTGAGAGTTCTGGATCTTTCTTCCTATGGTCATATACTCTGTCTTTTCAGAACTAATTTGTAGACCGATCTTAGCTGCCAATAACTCCAAGGTCTGGATACTTCTCTTCAGATCTTCTTGTGTGCATGCTAATAGTGCAATGTCGTCTGCATAGGCCAGATATGTAATGTGTTCATTACCAATTTGAATGCCCTTGATGTTTTCTTTGTTGAAATCCCGCATTACCTTCTCAAGTGCCAGGTTGAAGAGGACAGGTGATAGCCCATCTCCTTGGCGTAATCCTGTTACAACTTGGAAGCTTTCTGTCATTTGATTGCCTACCTTAACCTTAAGTTTTGTGTCATTTAGGCATACCTCTACCAGTTTGACCAACTTCTTTGGTATACCAAACTCTGTCATAGTTCTAATCAGGCTAGGTCTATGTATACTGTCGTAAGCCTTCTTCAAGTCTACAAACAGGAGATGTATCTCTCGTCCGTATTCATACATTTTTTCACAGACCTGTTTTAGGACAAAAATCTGGTCCGTGGTTGATCGCCCTGCCTGGAAACCTCCTTGGTATTCTCCAGTTATGTCTGTTGCTATAGGTTTTATTCGTTCTAATAGGCAGTGGAGAAGATCTTATAACAGGTGTTGAGTAGCGCTATGCCCCTATAGTTGTCACATACGTATTAGTCTTTCTTTTTATATATGGGGCATATCACAGCTATCTTCCATTCCTCTGGTATTTCATGTTTTACGCAAATTTGCTCGATTAGCTTGTGGATTTTGAAACAGAGGATTTCGTCTCCAGCCTTGAGAAGTTCAGCGGGAATACCGTCCTCACCTGGACTTTTACCATTCTTAAGGTTTTTAATCTGGTTCCTTATCTCTTCAATGGTGGGTGGAAGATATTCTGGGTCTACTGTTACTGGTTCATCAAACTCAAGTAGTTCGGTTGGTTCATCAGAGTTTAGTAATTCTCTGAAGTATTCCATGCATCTTCTTCCAAATTTTTGATCTTCTGTTAACATTCTTCCATTGGCATCTTTTATAAATCTGTGTTGATGGTATGTCCCTCCTTTAAAACTTTTCGCTTATCTATAAAGTTCTTTATACCTATTTCCATGAAAGTCTTGTTCAGCTTCCTCCATGATACTTTTAACATATTTTCTCTTTGCTTTCCTCAATGTGGCTTGGGTCTGTCGTCGTGTTTCTTCAAACTTCGATTTTTCTTCTTCTTGCATAGTGCTTTGTATCCACAGTAGTTTGGCCTGTTGTCTCTCCCTGATAGCTCCCTCACACTCCTCATTGAACCACACTCTTTTTCCCATAGTTCGCTTTGGGATTACTTCTTGGGTTGTTTCTTTAATGGTCTCTGCAATCGCCTTCCAGTTCTGATCTATCACAGTATCTCCTTCCTCTTCATTCAAAGCCTCGAAACGGTTTGTTAGTACTATCTTGAAAGTTCTTCTTATATTATCTTCAGTCAGACTCTCATGGTCATATCGAGTGACTCTTTGCATTCTTTGTGCTTCCTGGCTCTCCATATTGTTTTCATCCTTCCTCTGACAAGGAAGCGGTCTGATCCACATTCCGCACCTCTTGCCGTTCTAACATTTTGTATCCACTTCTTTATTCTCTTCTCTACAATTAGGTGGTCAATTTGGTTCACTGTTTTCCCATCTGGAGACACCCAGGTTCCTTTATATATTCTCTTCCTGTCGAAATCAGTACTACTTATAAACAAGTCTTTTGCAGTCGCAAATCTAACCAGCCTAGTGCCGTTATCACTGCTCACATCATGTAAACTGTGCTTTCCGATGGTCCCCATGAAGGCTGATTCTTTCCCTATTTAAGCATTAAAATCTCCAAGGATAATTTTGTAGTGTTCACTTGGTACACTGTCTAAAACCGTTTCTAATTCCTCGTAGAAAATATCTTTTTTGATGTCATCGCTTTCTTCGGTTGGGGCATGACAATTTATATACATATGTGAGTTTGTGTTTTCCCGTGTCTACGTTTAGGAGTGAGATTCTGGAGTTGATTGATTTAAAATCTATTAGAGTGGTACAGAGCGATTTCTTCTCTGCAAAACCAGTTCCTAGTGAGTGGTTTGTTTCTGAGGCTCCATGGAATATGACATAGTTTTCCATTTCTGTAGCTCCGGTTTCTGTCCACCTTGTTTCTTGGAGGACCAATAGAGCAATTTGACACTTATCTGCCTCCCTTACTACACATTTTGCTGCCCCAGGTTGGTATAGGCTTCTGACATTCCAGGTCCCTAGTTGTATTTCCTTCCGTAGTCCTTGTTCTTGCTTAGGTCGTTTTACAGAGATCAGTCCTATCCGAGGCTCTTCTGTGATGCTAGTACCGGTGATTATTTTTTCCAGGAAGGGTTGGTAGCCCGTCGCCAACCCCCAACCTGGAGGACCAGTATTTTTCATTCGGGGTTTTCTCCCGTAGAAAGATTGGCTTCTCCACGCCTATAGAGGTCTTTCTGCCCTTTTGTACATACACCAGGGAATGACAAGAAAAGGAAATGGCGAGGACAGGTTTGGGATAGAAAAGGGGAGCGATAGATCGTTGTGGGACACACTTTGTCTGGCTCCTCCCCTTTGGCCTGTCCGGCATGGGTGACCCTGCTGGTAGCTACGCTACCGCCGGCATAGCCCTCCGGATCCGGAGCACGCAAACCTCCTCGCCCGCACGGACAGTGCTACGTTAAGGCGGCGTCCCCTGAGGAGGCCATTAAATTTACAATTACTGTCCAGTTGATTGACACAGAAAAACTGTGTTAGTACAACGGATAAACATAACGCCATCTGATCTAAATCTGTCTTTTCAGTTCACAAGAAGACAGTTGCCTACTAGAATACCATTTACGATCGCTATAGACAGGTCACAGGGAAAAATTCTTCAAGGAGCAGGGCTGTATTTACCAAATTCGTTCTTTACTCACGGACAACTGTATGTCGCCTCTTAAAAGGTAGTTAAATCATCTAACAGTTCTGCATCCCTTAAAGTACATCCAAAACAAAAACTACACGAATATTACGTTCTTACATTAAATATCTATTACACCGAGGTATTGTAATGCTCTGCAAAGAATTTTGTTCAAAATTATGTTTATGTAAGTGTCTATACAAGGATATATCATAAAGTTATGGTTATTATTTCACGTCATTCGAATCATTTTGGTTGATTTTCTTTGTAATTAGTCCTCCGAATATGATCTTGTTGCCAGATATAGACTTACAGCTGTCTCCACTTTCATCCATTCAGTACGTATCGTTTTAAAGTTACGTTGGCACCAGAGAAAGATCAGGTTTTCATAGATAGTGGACAATGTGGAGTGTGAAATGGAATTTCCAACGACTTATTCACACTGGATCGCGGTAACCATCGCACAGTGCGCGCTATATATATATATATATATATATATATATATATACACATGTATACACTCCTGGAAATCGAAATAAGAACACCGTGAATTCATTGCCCCAGGAAGGGGAAACTTTATTGACCCATTCCTGGGGTCAGATACATCACATGATCACACTGACAGAACCACAGGCACATAGACACAGGCAACAGAGCATGCACAATGTCGGCACTAGTACAGTGTATATCCACCTTTCGCAGCAATGCAGGCTGCTATTCTCCCATGGAGACGATCGTAGAGATGCTGGATGTAGTCCTGTGGAACGGCTTGCCATGCCATTTCCACCTGGCGCCTCAGTTGGACCAGCGTTCGTGCTGGACGTGCAGACCGCGTGAGACGACGCTTCATCCAGTCCCAAACATGCTCAATGGGGGACAGATCTGGAGATCTTGCTGGCCAGGGTAGTTGACTTACACCTTCTAGAGCACGTTGGGTGGCACGGGATACATGCGGACGTGCATTGTCCTGTTGGAACAGCAAGTTCCCTTGCCGGTCTAGGAATGGTAGAACGATGGGTTCGATGACGGTTTGGATGTACCGTGCACTATTCAGTGTCCCCTCGACGATCACCAGTGGTGTACGGCCAGTGTAGGAGATCGCTCCCCACACCATGATGCCGGGTGTTGGCCCTGTGTGCCTCGGTCGTATGCAGTCCTGATTGTGGCGCTCACCTGCACGGCGCCAAACACGCATACGACCATCATTGGCACCAAGGCAGAAGCGACTCTCATCGCTGAAGACGACACGTCTCCATTCGTCCCTCCATTCACGCCTGTCGCGACACCACTGGAGGCGGGCTGCACGATGTTGGGGCGTGAGCGGAAGACGGCCTAACGGTGTGCGGGACCGTAGCCCAGCTTCATGGAGACGGTTGCGAATGGTCGTCGCCGATACCCCAGGAGCAACAGTGTCCCTAATTTGCTGGGAAGTGGCGGTGCGGTCCCCTACGGCACTGCGTAGGATCCTACGGTCTTGGCGTGCATCCGTGCGTCGCTGCGGTCCGATCCCAGGTCGATGGGCACGTGCACCTTCCGCCGACCACTGGCGACAACATCGATGTACTGTGGAGACCTCACGCCCCACGTGTTGAGCAATTCGGCGGTACGTCCACCCGGCCTCCCGCATGCCCACTATACGCCCTCGCTCAAAGTCCGTCAACTGCACATACGGTTCACGTCCACGCTGTCGCGGCATGCTACCAGTGTTAAAGACTGCGATGGAGCTCCGTATGCCACGACAAACTGGCTGACACTGACGGCGGCGGTGCACAAATGCTGCGCAGCTAGCGCCATTCGACGGCCAACACCGCGGTTCCTGGTGTGTCCGCTGTGCCGTGCGTGTGATCATTGCTTGTACAGCCCTCTCGCAGTGTCCGGAGCAAGTATGGTGGGTCTGACACACCGGTGTCAATGTGTTCTTTTTTCCATTTCCAGAAGTAATATATATATATATATATATATATATATATATATATATATATATATATATATATATATATATGAAGGTGCACGTGCCCGTCGACCTGGGACCGGACCGCAGCGACGCTCGGATGCACGCCAAGACCGTAGGATTCTACGCAGTGCCGTAGGGGACCGCACCGCCACTTCCCAGCAAATTAGGGACACTGTTGCTCCTGGGGTATCGGCGAGGACCATTCGCAACCGTCTCCATGAAGCTGGGCTACGGTCCCGCACACCGTTAGGCCGTCTTCCGCTCACGCCCCAACATCGTGCAGCCCGCCTCCAGTGGTGCCGCGACAGGCGTGAATGGAGGGACGAATGGAGACGTGTCGTCTTCAGCGATGAGAGTCGCTTCTGCCTTGGTGCCAATGATGGTCGTATGCGTGTTTGGCGCCGTGCAGGTGAGCGCCACAATCAGGACTGCATACGACCGAGGCACACAGGGCCAACACCCGGCATCATGGTATGGGGAGCGATCTCCTACACTGGCCGTACACCACTGGTGATCGTCGAGGGGACACTGAATAGTGCACGGTACATCCAAACCGTCATCGAACCCATCGTTCTACCATTCCTAGACCGGCAAGGGAACTTGCTGTTCCAACAGGACAATGCACGTCCGCATGTATCCCGTGCCACCCAACGTGCTCTAGAAGGTGTAAGTCAACTACCCTGGCCAGCAAGATCTCCGGATCTGTCCCCCATTGAGCATGTTTGGGACTGGATGAAGCGCCGTCTCACGCGGTCTGCACGTCCAGCACGAACGCTGGTCCAACTGAGGCGCCAGGTGGAAATGGCATGGCAAGCCGTTCCACAGGACTACATCCAGCATCTCTACGATCGTCTCCATGGGAGAATAGCAGCCTGCATTGCTGCGAAAGGTGGATATACACTGTACTAGTGCCGACATTGTGCATGCTCTGTTGCCTGTGTCTGTGCGCCTGTGGTTCTGTCAGTGTGATCATGTGATGTATCTGACCCCAGGAATGTGTCAATAAAGTTTCCCCTTCCTGGGACAATGAATTCACGGTGTTCTTATTTCAATTTCCAGGAGTGTAATATATATATATATATATATATATATATATATATATATAGTGAGAGAGAGAGAGAGAGAGAGAGAGAGAGAGAGAGAGAGAGAGAGAGAGGAGCGGTTATGGCAACAATTAGGAAATACACGCGTACACGCGACAATGACGTAAATGATCCATGAACTCAAGCGGGAATCCTTGGCGGGAAGGCGACTTTCTTTTCACGAAAAACTGTTGCAAAAACGTTACAACAACAGCTATACAAAATACTTTTCCTTTCAACAACTACTCTACGTGTCATGCCATTACCGGTTTCGAACTTTAGTTCGTTGTCAGACGGTTGCATTACCAGATGAGCTGCTAATCAGACGTTGGTTGTTTTGCTTGCCATAGTTACCTATCGTAAAAATGTATTATCTCATAAATATTCATAAAGAAATGAAGATAAATGAAATTGTGAACGTGTGTTGATAGCTTTTAACGCTTCAGTTTTTGTAATTTTCTGTATACTACCCTTTAGTATCTTGGTAAACGTGTCCCAGTGTTATAAACTCATCCACGAAGTCACAAAGTAGAAGGTGGGTCACCATTAGCACTTATACAACTAACCCTCTAGTTTCACAGACATTCCACTTGTTTTACACGTATTGATAGCTTACAAATATGCTATGAAGCAAAGGTATACATTGCTTATATTGGTTTCAAAGATAATGTGAAATGTGTGACTTTAACATCGATATGTTTTTGGAGATAATTGAGAAATAATTGGCGTGCAGTAGAAAATAATTCAGCAAATCTATTCTTGAAAATCATATGGAATAATATACTTTATATATGTTACATAAATAATTTATAAGAAACATCAGAAGCATATACTTGTGTTAGTAACTGGTGCAATTTATTTTTGTTTCCTGTGAGCGAGTAGTTTTGGATTTTTTTTTAGCAAAGCATTGTTAGCTAATTGCTAGTATTGTTTGTTCAATGAGGATGTTATGTCGTGATGTGCTTTTATTTGTAAATCTTTGTGTTTCTTCAAGAATTTTCTTAATATTATTTAGGGATTCTTCCATAAAAATCCATTTATGTATTCTTCCATATTGAGGGTTGAATAACATTTAGGCGGTTTTTTGTTCTACTGATTGTTATTTGTATGAACTAGTTTTCGGCTTATTAGGCCATCTTCAGATAAATACTGGTTATTGTTTACAAGGAGCTTGTATTCTTAGGAACCAAACATTCTGGACTAAGATACAGCGCAGATACAGCGCAGGTATTGTCTTTGGAACTGTCAAACGGGTCTTTTTACTTTTTGTTCTGCAAAACTGTTCTTTAACATAATAAATCCCATTTTATGGTTTGTCAGTACCATATATGACAACAATTAGAATTATTTAGAATACACACTATTACAAAATTACAATTTGTTGTGAACAGTTGCACTGGACACTAATTATTGGTTGCACAACAGCGGTGGTTTCTTTGGGGGTTACATTCTGTTATTAGAAAAATTGTGCATTAATAAATACCAAATATTACAGTGTTACAGTTGAGTTAAAGTTAGGTATGTAAACACATAAGGGATATTACATTATATTGGGATGTGAATTTGTTTGCTATTGGGACATTTTGTGGTTAGTAGCAGGTTTACTGTATTGTGTAAAGTTTAAGAGTGGTGATATGCTCTGTTGCAGTTGGTCATTTAGAACCAGCTGGGGATTCAGGGCTAAGTGTTTATTAATTTCAAGTGCTTCTAGTAGGATGAGTTTTCTGCCTTTATTGGCTATATATAGCACTTCTGTGTGTGTTAGATATTTGTGTCCTTCTTTGAGCACATGTTCAGCAAAGGTGGAGTCTGATTTATTTAATCTCCAGCTGCGTTCATGTTCAGTCAGCCATGTTGATATGGCCTGGCCTGTTTGACCAATGTGCTGTTTATTGCTGTCAGTGCAGGTTATTTTGTAGACACCACTGTTGCTTAGCTTATCTGTTTTGTCCTTGCTGTTGAATAGGAGATTAGCTGTAGTGCCTCTTACATAAAATGATGTTTTATAGTTTTGGGATTTCAGTGTTTTGGCTAGTTTGCCCGATAGCTTACCTAGATATCTAACAGTACACAGTTGGTTTTTGGTGTGGTTGTTACTGCAGAGGGGGCATAAATGTAGGGCAAGATTTTCCTCCTTTGTTTCTTGTGCAGGATTTTGTCATCTAATTCAGGGTTTTATCCATTGTTATATGAAATATATTTAATGGTGTCTACTTCTGTTTGGAAATTTTGTTTTGACATTGGTATGGATGTGAGGCGATGCACCATGGAATGGAAGGCTGCATATTTGTGTTACTGGGTGTTGTGAACATGAGGGTATTACTGTGTCTGTTGTTTTGGGTTTCCTGTAAATTTTGAAAGTATGTGTATTTGTGGTGATATCTATGTTAAGGTGTAACGTTAATGGCTTTTTCACCTAGCTCCATGGTGAATTGTTTGTTTTTGTGCCGTTAATTTAGATGTTCTTGGAATGTGTTCAGTTGTCTGCTGGCACCTGTCCACATACACAGTACATCACCTACATATATGTACCAGTATTTAATATTATTACTGAGGGATTCATTTTCTAGGAACTGTTTTTCGAACTTGTCCATGAACATTTCAGCTAAGAGGGGACTGAGAGGGACCCCCATTGCTAATCCTTCTAGCTGTTTGAAAAGGGTACCTTCAAATTGGGAAAAAATTTGTTTCAGACATGTTTGGGTGGCAAAATTTATGTCTTCTACTTGTACTGGGTTGACACCTACTCTGTATAATACACTGCACGAAACTACAAAATTGCCAAAGAATTACATTCGCGTATCGAAACCAAAACTAAATTCAAATCTAAGTTTGAAATTGTAAATTCAGTGGACCTTCTCAACAAAATTAAAGACCTTCCAATACATAGTAGTGCAAAAGTAGTACCCTTTGACGTTCATACAAATAAAAATCACTAGAACAAAAAACCGCCTAAGTGTTATTCAACCCTCAATTGTCATAATATTTCCCTTTCTGCATAGTAAAGGATCTCTAGGTAGCTTTGAATTCTTTGTACAGAATTTTTTTATTCAGAAATGTGAGTAGCAAAGGTGGACTTGCTTCAGGGAACGTACAGAAATACACAGATATGACAACAGCTTCAACAAGAAAGAACAAAGCCTGAAGGTGAACGAAATCCCGTGATGCAGCGAACGACCGTTGCAGGTAGGAAGGGTGAAATCGCAGCAAGAATGACCACGGAAAAGCTCTTGGACGTTGACGCGTCAGCTAGACGTAATCTGCGGCCACGACTTCGACTCCAGTCCACCACCACCAATGGAGGGTGAACCTTTGACAATGCGAACCACTCGTGCCGGTGAAATTTCAGAAAAATCGCCAATTAAACGCCGGACGAAGAACCCGAGACAGAAGCCAACAGGCAGTTTGTCGGACCTGCTTACGTTGGTTAGCCGAAATACATTCAGGTGCTCTTTAAATCTTATCTTGAAAATTTTTAGAGAAGAAGCATAGCAACTAGCTGAGAGCAGGATGATACTACTGCCACCAAAATACGAACCGTACATCTCGGTTAAGGACTTCGAAGATTGGGTGACAGAAATTAGGGCTCTTACGAAGGCATACTGACGGTACTTATTTCTGTAGATGTTGATCACTTCCAATCCAAAGTCTCTACTCCTACGACTTGATTCCAGGAAACAAATACCATAGGGATAAGAACGGGAACCCCACTTATGTAGTTAGTGGCGGGAAAGTGAGGCCTCTGGAGTAACTGGAGCAGTTTCAGCCACACTTCGTACGTATGTGTTTTAATGTCTAGAAAAAAAAATACTGATACTGTAGGATGCGGGTGTAAAGATGATGCAATGGAAAAAGAAAGAAAACAAATTGTATTTATGTCGAATGAATAGTTCTCGAGATTAGCCTGACTGGTCACATGAAGACATTTTATTTCTAGGGCTGGCGGCCGTGTTCGGGACGGATAACATGGAGCTTGGAGCTATTTCAGCCAAATTTAGCGCACGATATACATTCGTTTAAAGACGTGTATATAATCTTAGTTTATTTTTACGCTACACACAGAATTTAATTAATTTTTTGGCACAATCACAATTATGTTTACAGATGGGTGCTCCCAACGATCTGAAGCGGCCATCTTCAGATCCAGTTGCTGAACAGGAGGGCCACACGTTCCTAGTCAGACATTTTTTATAGCTTTCCCTGTCCTATATACACTACTGGCCATTAAAATTGCTACACCAAGAAGAAATTGACAAGTATATTATACTAGAACTGACATCTCATTACATTTTCACGCAATTTGGGTGAATAGATCCTGAGAAATCAGTACCCAGAACAACCACCTCTCGCCGTAATAACGGCCTTGATACGCCTGGGCATTGCGTCAAACAGAGCTTGGATAGCGTGTACAGGTACAGCTGCCCATGCAGCTTCAGCACGATACCACAGTTCATCAAGAGTAGTGACTGGCGTATTGTGACGAGCCAGTTGCTCGGCCACCATTGACCAGACGTTTTCAGTTGGTGAGAGATCTGGAGAATGTGTTGGCCAGGGCAGCAGTCGAACATTTTCTGTATCCAAAAAGGCCCGTACGGGACCTGCAACATGCGGTCGTGCATTATCCTGCTGACATGTAGGGTTTCGCAGAGACTGAATGAAGGATAGAGCCACGGGTCGTAACACATCTTAAATGTAACGTCCACTGTTCGAAGTGGTGTCAATGCGAACAAGAGGTGACCGAGACGTGTAACCAATGGCACCCCATACCATTCGGCCGGGTGACACGCCAGTATGGAGATGACGAATACACGCTTCGAATGTGCGTTCACCGCGATGACGCCAAACACGGATGTGACCATCATGATGCTGTAAACAGAACCTGGATTCATTCGAAAAAATACGTTTTGCCATTCGTGCACCCAGGTTCGTCGTTGAGTACACCATTGCAGGCGCTCCTGCCTGTGATGCAGCGTCAAGGGTAACCGCAGCCGTGGTCTCCGAGCTGATAGTCCATGCTACTGCAAACGTCGTCGAACTGTTCGTGCAGATGGTGGTTGTCTTCCAAACGTCCCCATCTGTCGACTCAGGGATCGACACGTGGTTGCACGATCCGTTACAGCCATGCGGATAAGATGCCTGGCCGTTGGGATCCAGGACGGCGTTCCGTATTACGCTCCTGAACCCACCGATTCCATATTCTGCTAACAGTCATTGTATCTCGACCAGTGCGAGCGGCAATGTCACGATACGATAAACCGCAATCACGATAGGTACAATCCGACCTTTATCAAAGTCGGAATCGTGATGGTAGGCATTTCTCTTCCTTACACGAGACATCACAACAACGTTTCACCAGGCAACACTGGTCAACAGCGATTTGTGTATGAGAAATCGGTTGGAAACTTTCCTCATGTCAGCACGTTGTAGGTGTCGCCACCGGCACCAACCTTGTGTGAATGCTCTGAAAAGCTAATCATTTGCATATCACAGCATCTTCTTCCTGTCGGTTAAATTTCGCGTTTGCAGCACGTCTTCTTCATGGTGTAGCAATTTTAATGGCCAGTAGTGTAATAAGATTCGCACAGACAAGTAACCGTGAAATATTAGCTAATCAGTCAGTCAAACGAGAAGTGAGAAAAATCATGAACTGACTAGCAGAAACGAAAGGAGTAAGGTGTGAAATGATGTCCTCCAGCGGATTTCCACAAGGTTTCTCAGCCACTGGGACTACAAAGAGTGCCCACAATGGAGCAATGTTACCAACTTCTCACGCTTGTAAGCACCTGAGGAGAAACGTGATCGCAGGTGGAGAGGAAAAATCGATTATGCACGCCCTGATTGATTTGCGCATTTGTTTTTATTGTCAGTTCCTGCTCGCTCTACGGCAGCGGCACGTGCCCGCATACTCTCATTCATAATTGGCGAAATTATAACGGAACTCCGCCTCGGAAAAAATGCCGGGAACGAAAGCCGTTACCAGCACTGCTCCATAAATCGCCGCGTTAAGAGCCGGCAGGCTAAGTAAACAGAACCTGCGGCTGCCGCTCACCCGTCACGATCCCATTTGCCGTCTTCAAGGTAATTGGAGCAGAGCGCGATCGGAGACAAATCACGGGGCATACAGTTCTATGATGGGACCGAACGCGCATGCGCAGACTCTCTTAACTCTTCACAGATGTCTATCCGGCAAATTGTTATCGTAACAGAGTATACACATAGCGAAACGTAACGGCGGTAACCTGTATCGAGATACTGGTGTCGCCATTGTCGGAGCCGGCAGGAACTGGGCATGGCCGTGTCGTTTTTTCTCCTTTTTTTTCCAGTTTTCGATTAGGTTACCAGTGCGCGTAGCTGTCACGGCCACCCTCGTGACTCGTTGATCGTTGGCAGTCCGGCCACTCGCATTTCTCGCGGAGAGTGCGAAACCAGGCGATAAGGGTAATCAAAAAATGTAGGCTAAGCTGATAGACAGAACAAAGAACTTTTGATCTAATAACGCTTGTCTGAGTCTGGACTCGTATTCCAAAGTGGAGCAGTGGTATCTCTTTGCCCCTAACCCAGCTATAATGGCTAAGGGTTTTTCGAGCTTACCGCAAACCAACTTAGTGATTCTTGTATCACTGCCCAACAAGATATTGTGCTCCAGCTCTAATGACCTCGCCGTCGACGCAAGGCAAAACTTCACTCTGGTTTCCCTCCGAGTGATTTGAACAGAAACAGCAGCTAGTCAAGTAACAAAGGTTGAGGATCACGGACGTACTCCTCAACTGAAAGATGAATACATGGCAGAACGGCTGGGACAACTATGAAACGAGCCGGAGACTTTACGAACTTTTCCAGAACGTATGTGAACGCCTAGCCGTTGGCCATATGATCCCCAGCCAGGACATGGTACACACTTAATGGGGCAGGTGTCATATCCAGTTACCTTCTGCACCAGTGCTCGTCAAAATGCGTCCTGCGGGCCGCACGCGGCCCACATTATGTCCAGTGTGTATAAAAAGTATTCCTTCAGCTGTATATTTGTAAAAAAAAAAAAAAGTAAGTCTGAGGCACATCAAAAGAAGACAATACAAAATCTGAAGAGACAGTCCTGTGGAACGTACCTCACCAAATCATTTTCACTGAAAAACAGGGAAGAAAATACATTCATAGTGACAATACGGTTAAGAAAATAAATCATCTCATACAAACGCTCCTTCGTAAAGTATTCGTCAAACATCTGAATATGCCTAAGATTTGGGCACAGGAACTTAACTTTAATGCTGACCCACAGCACACTCTAACGTCAAACGTCCAGAACTACAGTCTGCCGCCTGTTGTCTTTTCGAGCGGCGGCGGGACACTGCGGTTGACAGCATGAGTCGTAACGGTAGTGAGACGACTCTAACAGAAAGGAAACGTATTCTACGCTAGCATAATCAGTAAAAATCCTCTTGCGAGATTGATTAAGTAGTAGGCAAACATAGATCGACGGTTCAGTCGATAACAGATCGCTTTTGCGCAACCAAAACATTGAGAAACCAGCCACGAACCGGGTGGACTCTCTCATTGAGCGACGCAGTTGTGGTGTTTATCATGAGGAAAATCAAGAAAAATCTTAAAATCAGCGCTCCAAATTGGTTATGGAGCTAAAGTCGAGAGGCAAGAAGATGTGTGCCAAAGCAGAAATACCTGCAAGAAAGCTGATATAATGCCTGGGCAGCTCGCAAAAAATTTTGGGTCAGTGAACAGAATCGGAAGAAAGGTCTTGATTTTGTCCAGGAACATAGATTCAAGAAGAAAGGCTCCTGAAATACAATTATATTTTCTGATAAAAGTAAACATAACTGTTGTGGGCGGACGGTAGACGAATGGTGTGGCGTAAGATGCTGACGCAAAATCTTGTGCCCACGATGAAACACGATGGACGTTTCCTGGTGGTGTAGGGTTGTATGAGTGCTGCAGGTATTGGTAAACTATTTTTATAGAGGGAACGATGGATCACTACATGTTTATCAACATGTTAGAGGAATATCTGAATGTTAGTGCCAAAAAATTAGTTCTCCGAGAAAATTACATCTTTCAACAGGATAACGACCCGAAGCAAACAGCTAGGTATACGAGATGTGTCTCCTGTGCAATACACCGAAGCAATTCAACGTCCCACATGAGAGAATAAATATTAATCCCATTGAAGACCTTCGGAAAGTTCTGGAAAGGATCATCCGAAAACACAGAATGGTAACGACAAAGACTTAAAACAAGCTCTTCAAGAATAATAGGACAAATTTCCATCACCTGTGACTGCAAATTTAGTCATCTTTACGCCCAGACGACTGCAAGCAGAAATAACTGCAAATTGAAACCCCACTAAATATTAATTTTTGTGATTTAAACCACTTTTTCAGGCTCTAAATGTCTGAAAACGAGTGGGCGAATACTTCATGAAGTAGCTTTAGTATGAAATTTTCTACTTCGTTAGCCTTGTTATCAATTTGAACGTATTTGGTTCATGGTTTTCAATCAAAATTATTTACTGACGCACCTTCTGCTGGATTGATCTTCAGATGCTGTATTAACTTCTTTTCACGTGCCACAGATCTACATTTGTGAGAAATATTCAGCCGGACGAATACTTTTTGGACTCAATGTATTCTTGCAAAATTCATCTACTACTTTAAGTACCTCTTTTCCTAATCTAATTCCCTAAGCATCACCTGATTTAACGGGACTGCATTCCATTATACTCGTTTTGTTTTCGTTGATATTCATCTTATATCATTTCAAGACACTGCCCATTTCGTTCAACTGCTCTTCCAGGTCCTTTGCTGTCTCTGACAGAATTACAATATCATCGGCAAACCTCACAGTTTTTGTTTCTTCTCCATGGATTTTAACTCATACTCTGAATTTTTCTTTTGTTTCCTTCACTGCTTGCCCAATATACAGATTGAATAACGTCGGGAATAGGCTACAACACTGTCTCACTCCCATCCCAACCACTGCTTCCCTTTCATGCCCCTCGACTCTTATAACTGCCATCCGGTTTCTATACAAATTTTAAATAGCCTTTCGTTCCCTGTATTTGACCCCTGTCACCTTCAGAATTTGAAAGAGAGCATTCCAGTCAACACTGTCAAAAGATTTATGTAAATATACAGATGCTAGAAAAGTAGGTTTGCCTTTCCCTAATCTACCAAAAAAATGTTCAAATGTGTGTGAAATCTTATGGGACTTAACTGCTAAGGTCATGAGTCCCTAAGCTTACACACTACTTAACCTAAATGATCCTAAGGAGAAACACACACACCCATGCCCGAGGGAGGACTCGAACCTCGCCGGGACCAGCCGCACAGTCTATGACTGCAGCGCCATAGACCGCTCGGCTAATCCGGCGCGGCCCTAACCTACCTTCCGAGATAACTCGTAGGGTCAGTATTGCATCGCGTGTTCCAACATTTCTACGGAATCCAAACTGATCTGCCCGGAGGTCGGCTTCTACCAGTTTTTCCATTCGTCTGTAAAGAATTCGTGTTAGTATTTTGCAGCCGTGGCTTATTAAACTGATAGTTTGGTAATTTTCACATCTGTCAACACCTGCTTTCTTTGGGATTGGAATTATTATATTCTTCTTGAAGTCTGAGGATATTTCGCCTGTCTCATACATCTTGCTCGCTAGATGATAGAGTTTTGACAGGACTGGCTCTCCCAAGGCTGTCAGTAGTTCCAATGGAATGTTGTCTACTCCGGGGGCCTTGTTCCGACTCAGGTCTTTCAGTGCTCTGTCAAACTCTTCACGTAGTATCATGTCTCCTATTTCATCTTCATCTACATTGTCTTCCATATCTATAATATTGTCCTCAAGAACATCGCCCTTGTATAGATCCTTTATATACTCCTTCCACAGTTCTGCTTTCCCTTCTTTGCTTAGAACTGGGTTTCCATCCGAGCTCTTGATATTTATATAGGTAGTTCTCTTTTCTCCTAAGGTCTCTTTAATTTTCCTGTAAGCTGTATCTGTTTGACCCTCTACATCCTTACATTTGTCCTCTAGCCATCCTTGCTTAGCCATTTTGCACTTTCTGTCGATGCCATTTTTGAGACATTTATATTCCTTTGCAAATGCATTTACTGCATTTTTATATTTTCTTCTTTCATCAGTTAAATTCAATATCTTTTCTGTTATCCAAGGATTTCTACTAGCCCTCGTCTTTTTACCTACTTGATCCGCTGCTGCCTTCACTATTTCATCTCTCAAAGCTACCCATTCTTCTTCTACTGTATTTCTTACCTCCGCTCTTGTCAATCATTCCCTAACGCTCTCTGCTACGGCCGCAGGTTCGAATTCTGCCTCGGGCATGAATGTGTGTGATGTCCTTAGGTTAATTAGGTTTAAGTAGTTCTAGGGGACTGATGACCTAAGAAGTTAAGTCCCATAGTGCTCAGAGCCATTTGAACCATTTTTTTATTCATTATTAATTCTACTCCTGCATTACCCCCATTTGATTTTGTATTTATAACCCTGTAATCACCTGACCAAAAGTCTTATTCTTCCTGTAGTCGAACTTCACTAATTCCCATTATATCTAACTTTAACCTATCCATTTCCCTTTTTAAATTTTCTGACCTACCTGCCCGATTAAGGGATCTGACATTCCACGCTCCGATCCGTAGAACGCCAGTTTTCTCTCACCTGATAACGACGTCCTCCTGAGTAGTCCCCGCACTGAGATCCGAATGGGGAATTATTTTACCTCCGGAATATTTTACCCAAGAGGACGCCATCATCATTTAACCGCACAGTAAAGCTGCATGCCCTCGGGAAAAATTACGGTTGTAGTTTCCCCTTGCTTTCAGCCTTCGCTACACCAATGCAGTAAGGCCGTTTTGGTTAATGTTATTAGGCCAGATCAGTCATTCATGCACACTGTTGACCCTGCAATTACTGAAAAGGCTCCTGCCCCTCTTCAGGAACCACACGTTTGTCTGGCCTCTCAACAGATACCCCTACGTTGTGGTTGCACCTACGGTACGGCTATCCATATCTCTGAGGCTCGTAAGCCTCCCCACCAACGGCAAGGTCCATGATTCATGGGGGAGAGAGTCATCTTCATATGCGGTACATATTTCTAGAAAGGAATTTAAATAAAATTAAGGCTGTTGCAGTAAAACGTAGCGAGGAGAAGAAAAACGATATTCAAAACATTTAGTAAGCATTTGTGATCGAGTCTTATACTGAATAGTGCATTGAAATGTAATTACAATTACTTTTATTAAACAATTAATCATACGCTCACACAACACAACAACACTTCGTCAGGTAATTACAGTGTCACGGCTCAGGGGTCGCTGAAGGTAGCAGCATTCTGAAACAGAGTGCAGTCGTAACAATGCGAATGCTGGCCAGCGACCAACCTCTCACGCTTTTACTACGGCTAGTCAACTGGGGGTTCATAAGATATCGATTTATGCAGGTTACCAGTCAATGATAACATCGATATATATATATATATATATATATATATATATATATATATATATATATATATGTTGGTTCTTGAGCAAAAATTTCGGATGTCCACTCTTCTACACATTCAACAGGAAGGTCGATGAAATCTGACAATGTGGCCATAACGTCAATATCCAACCATATGCTTAACTGTGGCGCCTACAACGGGATTAGTGAAGCAACCGACAACAAGCGACTCCTACACGAACTTTTAAGAAATCACGAACGTGGACGAAAACAGGCGAACACCACTTAGATTGTTTGGCGACATGAAAAAGACAAGTATGCCAGGATACGGACCCCCCCCCCCCCCTCCCACCCTCAACGTCAACACCCACAGCGCCATTCCAATAGCATAAACTGAATGACGACATACCAGCGACTGCATTTACTGCTGTGAAAAATGTGAATACAGATGTTGTGTTAGAAAAAGTAGATGTACAGTCGAGACTACAGCGACACACCAAGCAAACCCACAGTAACACATCAGTCCCATGCCAGTTCGACATTCGGTTCCACTTTAGCGACGAGAGAAGGAACTGTGCAGCCGAGGGGGGCGATTACCACATGAAGTGTAATACTAAATAGTGTAGCCCTAAATAGTGCCGGTATTTTTCCCGAACTTTTCATAATGGGATGTTATTCAGTCCAACTGTTGTCTCAGTTCTTAGCCCTCTTGCTTACAACTATGTTAAAAATGCTTTTTACTGTTAAGTTTTATCGCTCTACTATTTATTCTTCTTTTTAAATTGTAATTTTCTTTATTTTTACATGTAGCCGTTCTTTCAATTAAAATTGCTAATAATACATAATATTTTATTGTTACGTGGACGTTATTAATATTATTATGGAGTGTTCTCATCAGATTCGACAGCAACCAGTCCCGACGACGATAGTTGAGGTATGCATGCCAACGTAGCAAGCAGAAGGTGAACACACAGTGCAAGTACGTAACGATAGTATGTAAAGGGAGGTGGAAACCTAACAATCACGTGGGACTGGAACGCGACTATAAGGGAAGGAGTAGAAGAAAGAGTTGCTGTAAGATATGGGCGTGGAAGTAGGAATGAGAGAGGAGAAATACTAATTGGCTTCTACGATAAGTTGCAAGTGGTAATGGCTAATACTTTGCTTAAGAATCGCAAAAGGAGAAGTTACACTTGGAAAAGACCTATAGACACGCGAACATTCCAGCTAGGTTACATCATGGTCAGACTGAGATTCCGAAATCAGATATTGTATTGTAAGGCGTACCCAGGTGCAGATATAGACACAACTAACAGTTTAACAATGTTGAAGAGTAAAATGAGGCTTAAGACAATCCATTGCAATCAATGTGAAAGGAAGTGGGATACCGAAATAATGATGAATGATGCTACATGTTCGAAATTTGCTAAGCGTGTTTCTACTGCAACAAGGAATGCCTCAGTAGGCGTTTCATTTGAAGGGCTGTAGACATCTCTAAAAAGGTCAATTAAACATGTTGGACAGACAAACCAAGGTCCAAGGAAGGTACCTCCGAAGAAACCATGGCTACCAGAAGAAATAGTTCAACTGATTGACGAAAGAAGGAAGTACAAAAATGTCCAGGAAAAGACAGGAATAAGTAATATAAACTCCTTAGGAGCGAAATAAATAGGAAGTGCAGGGAAGGCAAGGCAAAATGGTTGAAGAAAAGATGTAAAAAAATGAAAAAATAATTATCTTCGTGAGGACTGACTCAAGATGTAGAAAAGTCGTAACACCTTTCGGTGAAATTAAAAGCAAGGGTAGTAACATTAAGAGTGCAACGAGAATTCCATTGTTAAACTCAGCGGAGAGAGCGGATGAGTTGAAATAGTACAAAGAAAGCCTCTACCGGAAAAGGGGGGGGGGGGTGAATTGTCTAATGCCGTGATAAATGAAGAAGTTGTATTAGATGTGGAAGAGACAGGGGGTCCTCTATTAGCGAGAGAATTTAAAAGAGATGTGGAAGACTTGATACCAAATAAGGCAGAATGGGTAGATAACATTCCACTGGAGTTTCTAAAATTTTTGGGGGAGTGGCAATCAAACGACTCGTGAAGTTGGTGTGTAGAATGTACGAGACTGGTGAAGTACCATCAGGCATTCGGAAAAATATCGCTCCCACAGTTCCGGAGATACTAGGACCACATAACTGTGAAATCCATCACAGAATCAGCTTAACAGCTCTAATGTCCCAAATGCTGACAAGAGTAATACAAGTACACAGACGAATGGACAAAAAGAGAATTTGTTAAATGATTATCAGTTTGACTTTAGGAAAGGTGAAGGCAGTAACAAGAATGAAGAAAAATCATGATACGCCATAGAGAAAGTGTTTCACAACGTAAGATGGTGCAAGATGTTCGAAATTCTGAGAAAAATACGAGTAAGCTATAGGGTAAGACGAGTGATGTGAAATGTGTACAAGAACCAAGAAGGAACAATAAGAGTGGAAGACCAAGAAGAGTGATCTTCCAATAACAAAGTGCGCGGATTAAAATTGGTGTAAGAGTGGGATGCAGTCCTTCACCCCTACTGTTCAAACTACACGTCGAAGAAACAATGACAGAAATCGGTATGCATGCGTACCTAATACGTTCCAAAACGCAGCGCATAGAAACGGGGTTTTTCAGTGCTCATACTTCAAGTTCTGGTGGTGAAAAAAAGATAGGATCAAGAGTTTTGCGTAGCCCTTTGGCTAGGGATCTCTGTATACCCGACAGAAGGATCGTCTATTACAGGATCAAAGTATGAATACTATGCACTTCCTCCTGCGTAGGCAAATGGAGAAATTCGGCTGGTTCTTCTTGCATTTGATGTGGTACACGGTGGGCTTCATGAGACTTATGGAGACACCGTTAGTTCATGGGCAGATCCTCGGAAACCCCCACAAAAAGGTTTTTTTTAAATATATTTTCACTGTCACTACTGCACCAAAACCCCACCGACTGTTCCAAGAACACTGTACACAGCAAGTGGCTGAAATTTTTACGATGTATTTCAAAGTTACCATACTAGTACACGGAAAACACGCCCTTAAAATCTAGTGTGAGGCGAAAACGTAAGTCCCATAAAGTCCACCACAGACAAAACCAAATGCAAAAAGAACCAATAGATTTTTTCCCTTTGCCTAAGCAGGAGGAGGTGTGTAATATTCATACTTTGATCATGCACTGTACGATAGTGACACTAAGATGATCCTTTTGTTGGTTATGCAAGTGGCCCCTTGTCCAAGGTCTCGAACGGATAAATATGTTTTCTTCTTCTTAGTTGAATATGGAAATACTTTCAGTTCCTTCGTTTATTTTATCTGCTTTTGTAGTACTAACTATGACGTGAAGAACTGCTATGTAAAGTGTAGTCATGAAAGCACAGACAGCGATATCGAAAACACAATTGGACAGCGATATACAGTGAGGAAGAGTCAGTGTGTGTGTGTGTGTGTGTGTGTGTGTGTGTGTGTGTGTGTGTGTGTGTGTGTGCGTGCGCGCGCGCGCGCCCGCGCGACAACGTGGCGAGACGCGTTTTGATCTGAGATGCAAAAACTTGCCGAGAAAGTGAATCGCGGAACTTAACGACTCACGAGTGGGATAACCATCGCAGTGCGTAATGAAAGTTGAAGTGATCATTATTAGCAGGAAAGATCATACAGTTAGTGTATTATGAATAGACTGTGTTTCAAGCTATACAGACAATGCTTTCAGTTATTGCACAATGCTTTCAGTTATTGCTGCCGTCTGAATGCAACCGTTTTTAATTTAACCACATCGTGAGAGCCAAAGCACCATAAAAATGTGTGTATATTTTTGTTCTTAATGAACAGCCGAGTTTTAGAGGCCGTAACTGCCTGGGTCAACATAATTACAATTGTGGATCAGGTGCAAGAATGATTTTACTGACTGTGAATTTGCGATTGCGGTAATCATAGCCGGCCGAGGTGGCCGAGCGGTTCTAGGCGCTACAGTCTGGAGCCGAGCGATCGCTACGGTCTCAGTTTCGAGTCCTGCATCGGGCATGGATGTGTGTGATGTCCTTAGGTTAGTTAGGTTTAAGTAGCTCTAAGTTCTAGGGGACTGATGACCTCAGAAGTTAAGTCTCATAGAGCTCAGTGCCATTTGAACCATTTGAGCCGGTAATCATATGCAAACGCGACGAACAGTTATATCCCGGTCGGAAATTATCGTGAACAGTGTATAAAGCACTGAAACGAGAACTAGGTGTGTGTAATGAGTAATAGACGTGTACATGCTGAAACTGTGGATTATCACCAACAACGGCACACTGAACTCGCATTCGGGAGGACGACGGCTCCATCCCGCGTCCGGCCATCCTGAGTTAGGTTTTCCGTGATTTGGAAAATTGTACTGAAATGCAGGAGGATCTGCAGCGAACTGACGCATGGTGCAGGGAATGGCAATTGAATCTCAATGTAGACAAGTGTAATGTGCTGCGAATACACAGAAAGAAAGATCCCTTATCACTTAGCTACAATACAACAAGTCAGCAACTGGAAGCAGTTAATTCCATAAATTATTTGGGAGTACGCATTAGGAGTGATTTAAAATGGAATGATCATATAAAGTTGATCGTCGGTAAAGCAGATGCCAGACTGGGATTCATTGGAAGAATCCTAAGGAAATGTAATCCAAAAACAAAGGAAGTAGGCTACAGTACCCTTGTTCGCCCACTGCTTGAATACTGCTCAGCAGTGTGGGATCCGTACCAGATAGGGTTCATAGAAGAGATAGAGAAGATCCAACAGAAAGCAGCGCGCTTCGTTACAGGATCATTTAGTAATCGCGAAAGCGGTACGGAGATGATTGATAAACTCCAGTGGAAGACTCTGCAGGAGAGACGCTCAGTAGCTCGGTACGGGCTTTTGTTGAAGTTTCGAGAAGATACCTTCACCGAGGAGTCAAGCAGTATATTGCTCCCTCCTACGTATACCTCGCGAAGAGACCATGAGGATAAAATCAGAGAGATTATAGCCCACACAGAGGCATACCGACAATCCTCCTTTCTACGAACGATACGAGACTGGAATAGAAGGGAGAACCGATAGAGGTACTGAAGGTACCCTCCGCTACACACCGTCAGGTGGCTTGCGGAGTATGGATGTAGATGTAGATTTCCCTAAATCGGTTCAGGCAAATGTTAGAATAGTTCCTTTGAAAGGGCACGGGCGACTTCTTTCCCTATCCTTCCCGAATCCGATGAGACCGATGACCTCGCTCTTTGGTCTTTCCCACCAAATCAACCAACCAAACAACCAATCACCAACAATTATATTTATTCAGTCAGTGACCTGTTAAACGCCACTGCAGCATAACGGAGAAGAGACTACGACCGAGAGAATACGATAAACGGAGTTACTGTAACAATTTTGTCTCTCGCCGCCGCCTCAGCACGCCGCCACGCCCCTCCAACAACGAATAGATAAGCTGCATTGCCGTGTGCTCTCCACAGTTAAGACTTAACAGAATATCGCAGTTTAGATTGTAAATCGTTTGTTTCATTATAAAACTAGTTCCTTCCTTGCAGGTTTTGCTTCTTAAATAAAATTGCTTGAAGTGAACTATTATCTTTCAATGTAGCTTTGTCGAGCCAACATTAGTTATTAGTATTGTTCTTTCACTTCACCGTTTCTTTCTTTTCAATTAATACTGCTGCAGTTGCATGTTTTTTGTGTACGATTTGAGGTGATGAGTTACAAATGCATATGCAGTGTTATTTTCAAAGTGAGTTAATTCAAATGGCTCTGAGCACTATGGGACTTAACATCTGAGGTCATCAGTCGCCTAGAACTTAGAACTACTTAAACCTACCTAACCTAAGGACATCACACACATCCATGCCCGAGGCAGGATTCGAACCTGCGACCGTAGCGGTCGCGCGGTTCCATACTGAAGCGCCTAGAGCCGCTCGGCTAAATCGGGACGCCCACCATTAGTTTCTGGGCACTGAACGACAGAATTAAAGCTGCTTGTTCGCTATTGGTCTAAGCATCAAGTAATGGCAGATTGAATGTGATAGCTATCAACCCACGCGAGGTATGTTTCCATCGTGCTTACAATCATGTTACGACAGTTTCACGATCAATTACTTCTTTGTTGATGATTATAGGGATAAGTAAACGATCGCTAAGGCTATTATTGCAGTGTTTACGGAATCAGTGACAGAACTGTGTGTGATTTACATAATTTAGTGATTGGGTTGAACCACATTCTCTCCGTCCGCACACTTGGGAAATAAAAAGAATCCTTCTGGGACGAAATAATCAGACGTCAGCTCAGTAAGGTTATTTCTAACCAAACATCGTATAAAAACACGATCTATAATTACGCGAAAAACACCCCTGAGTAGCGTTTTCTTCGTATCTAGTAAGTGTGCGTGAGCTACAGTTAGGCGAGGCTGTGGGAGTTTGAGGTGAGTTCCGTGTTAAAAGCGCGAATATGTTCGCATGCCAAAACTTTTGGGAAAATTTTTAAAGGTGCTGGGGAAGGTAGAATGAGGCAGCTGATACTCTACTTTTCTGTCAGAGTTTTTTAAGTAACAGGAGGATATTCGTATTTTTTCTGCTCCGATAAGAACATTCTTTCTCTGACAAATGAAAGGTTCAAGCATGTTGTTAAAGTTCGTGGTGAAAGGATGCCAGTGATAAGATTCGCTGGTATCATTGCTATCCCAGCGAAAGTGAATAAGAATTACAGGACATGTTGAATGGAATGAACATTCCAATGAGGACAGAAAATAGAGAGAGTAAACCATGGAAAGACAAATATAATGAGAAGTAGAAGAAATGAGAACAGCGAGAAACTTAAATCAAATTTCATGACCACGAAGTAAACGAAGTTAAGGATTCTGCTACCTTGAAAGCTAAATAATCTATGATGGCTGAAGCAAGGAGGGCGCAAAAAATCAGACTAACATAGGAAAAGTGGGCATTCCTAAGGAAGAGAAGTCTACTGATATCAAAAACAGACCTTAATTTGAGGAAGAAATTTCTGTGAATGTAAGTTTGGAGCACAGCACTGTATGGTAGTGAATCACGGAAAGTAGGGAAAAAGGAACAGACAAGAATCGAAGCGTTTTAGATGTGGTGCTACAGAAGCATAATGAAGATTATGTAGACTGGAAGGGTAAGGAATGAAGAGGTTCTCCGCAGAATCGGCAAGGAAAGGAACATATTGTAAGACAGACCGATGAACAAATACACAAAACACACACACACACACACACACACACACACACACACACACACACACACACACACACACACACACAGAAATCGGACATTCACATCATTGCGCAGGCCACATATGGATAGTCGACGTGTTTTGGTACTAGTGGTAACAAGGAAACTTACTATTTCAGTGCATAATTTTGATAGAATCTATCTCCATTTTAAGATTATAACACCCAGAATCCTACTAAAAAAAAAAAAAAAAACACACGTGATGAGCCTGATATTCAAATACAGAGTTGATGTCTATAGTGACTCTGAGTATGGTAAAAATCTGTTCTTAACTTTAATAAGGGCAAGAGTTACGTTTTTTTTCTTTAAAGGGGTAAAATGTACGTGATCGGGAACGTTTCAAACTAGAGAAGTGTAAAGCACTAAGATTTGTGCAGTGGAATTTGGAACAAAGTTTGAGCCAATAATGTTAGGCTGCCATTGGCTTGTTGCTAGCGGGAGTCGTCCAGCCAGCGCACTATCAAATGCCAGCTCATTTAAATAGGGCTGTAAGCGGACGAGTCTAAGGTAATTACAATCGGGGTCATTAAAATCGCAGCATAATGATGGTGGCATGTGAAATTGTTGTGAAGTGTGCTACTTGCTTGGATGTACAAATGATTAGCTTTTCTATAAAAGTTCACAAAATAAGAAGAAATAAATCCATCTACTTTCTGTCTGTATGGTTTTCCACAATTCGTAATACATGCTTCTAGGGGCTACAGAGGAGACTCAGCTGATGAAGTGTTGAAAGGAAACCCATGTCCTGAACGGTAATGCTTGGATATAAAACAAGTTTGAGGACATGATTTCTTTCAAATGTCCGGCTTCGCGGTACGCAAAAGAATTGAACGATTTCGCCGTCGCCCCGAAGCAAGGAAGAGAGGTTGGGTTTAACATCCAGTCGATAGCGAGGCCGTTGGTGGCGGAGTACAAGCTCGGATTGTGTCAGAGATGGAGAACGAAATCGTGCCCTTTCAGAGAAACTATCTAGGCATTTGCCTGGAGTGGTTTAGGGAAATCATGGAAAACCTGAATCTGGATCGCCGGACGCGGGTTTAAACCGTAGTCCTCCAGAATGAGAGTCCAGTGTGCTAACCGCTGCGCCATATCGCTCGGTTTGGCTACGCCCTGTTGTATTTATGACATCAGACGCCGTTCTCATTCGACTGCAGCAACCGCTTGGAGGAAATGGTTTGCACGTAACTAGGAGGGTTAACTATGCTGATCGATGGATGTACCGCACTCTCGAAATTGAAGGGGACGTCCTTCGTCACCAAGAAGGGAACCCGACAACGAGTACACGAAATATTGCCCAGGCCAGTGACGCCACGAGCACAGCATCCTGGAGGACAGACAGATTGTTCTGTCGGCCGGCGCGGAATGGCAGAGCTACGTCACATATTTTGAGTGAGGAAACTGATTTGTGTGCAGCGAACAGGTATCCACACAGACGGTGCTAGGACCTCTGGATCACCGTGAAATGCCACTGCATGGCAGCATTACTGAGTCCTCCCTTGACGCAGCAAGAGAACGACAGTGGTGTGCATGATGACGACACTGGTCTTTTCAGACAAGTGCCAGTTGTATACAGGGTGGTCCACTGATAGCGACCGGGCCAAATATCTCACGAAATAAGCATCAAACGACAAAACTACAAAGAGCGAAACTCGTCTAGCTTGAAGCAGGAAACCAGATGGCGCTAAGGTTGGCCCGCTAGATGGCGCTGCCATAGGTCAAACGGATATCAACTGCGTTTTTTTAAAATAGGTACCCCCATTTTTAATTACATATTCGTGTAGTACGTAAAGAAATATTAATGTTTTAGTTGGACCACTTTTTTTGCTTTGTGATAGATGGCGCTGAAATAGTCACAAACGTATAAGTACGTGGTATCACGTAACATTCCGCCAGTGCGGACGGTATTTGCTTCGTGATACATTACCCGTTTTAAAATGGACCGTTTACCAATTGCGGAAAAGGTCGATATCGTATTGATGTATGGCTATTGTGATCAAAATGCCCAACGGGCGTGTGCTATGTACGCTGCTCGGAATCCGGGACGACATTATCCAAGTGTCCGGACCGTTCGCCGGATAGTTACGTTATTTAAGGAAACAGGAAGTGTTCGGCCACATGTGAAACGTCTACCCCGAACTGCAACAAATGATGATGCCCAAGTAGGTGTTTTAGCTGCTGTCGCGGCTAATCCGCACATCAGTAGGAGACAAATTGCGCGAGAATCGGGAATCTAAAAACCGTCTGTGTTGAGAATGCTACATCAAGATCGATTGCACCCGTACCATATCTCGATGCACCAGGAATTGCATGGCGACGAATTTGAACGTCGTGTACAGTACTGCCACTGGGCACAAGAGAAATTACGGGACGATGTCAGATTTCTTTCACGCGTTCTATTTAGCGACGAAGTTTCACCAACAGCGGTGACGTAAACCGGCATAATATGCACTATTGGGCAACGGAAAATCCATGATGGCTGCGACAAGTGGAACATCAGCGACCTTGGCGGGTTAATGTATGGTGCGGCATTATGGGAAAAAGGATAATTGGCCCCCATTTTATGGATGGCAATCTAAATGGTGCAATGTATGCTGATTTCCTACGTAATGTTCTACCGATGTTACTACAAGATGTTTCACTGCATGACAGAATGGTGATGTACTTCCAACATGATGGATGTCCGGCACATAGCTCGCGTGCGGTTGAAGCGGTATTGAATAGCATATTTCATGACAGGTGGATTGGTCGTCGAAGCACCAAACCATGGCCCGCACCTTCAACGGATCCGACGTCCCAGGATTTCTTTCTGTGGGGAAAGTTGAAGGATATTTGGTATCGTGATCCACCGACAACGCCTGACAACATGCGTCAGCGCATTGTCAATGCATGTGCGAACATTACGGAAGGCGAACTACTCGCTGTTGAGAGGAATGTCGTTACACGTATTGCCAGATGCAGTGAGGTTGACGGACATCATTTTGAGCATTTATTGCATTAATGTGGTACTTACAGGTAATCACGCTGTAACAGGATGCGTTCTCAGAAATGATAAGTTCACAAAGGTACATGTATCACATTGGAACAACTGAAATAAAATGTTCAAACGTACCTATGTTCTGTATTTTAATTTAAAAAATCTACATGTTACCCACTGTTCGTCTAAAATTGTGAGCCATATGTTTGTGACTATTACAGCGCCATCTATCACAAGGCGAAAAAAGTGGTCCAACTAAAACATTCATATTTCTTTACGTACAACACGAATATGTAATAAAATTGGGGGGGGGGGGTTCCTATTTTAAAAAACGCTGTTGATATTCGTTTGGCTGCGCCATCTAGCGGGCCAACCATAGCGTCATCTGGTTTCCCCCTTCAAGCTAGACAAGTTTCGGGCTTTGTAGTTTTTTCGTTTGACGCTTATTTCGTGAGATATTTGGCCCGGTCATGATCAATGGACCTTCGTATATACGGCATCACTGTGGACATACCGTTTGTGGAGACATGAGGAGAAGGAACAGTGCTAGATTACATTCGTCGGACCTAGCACCTCTCATGAAGAGGGGGTGGGGGTGACAATGGACACACACGGTCACCTCTGGTTAGCATCGCAGTTGGTATCTGAGACATGGGCAGTCCAGTGGCTGTGACCTATCTTTGAGGTCTCCTTGACGCTATCTTTCAACAACATGATGCAAAGCCACATGCTATGTGTGCTTTCTTGACATGCATCAATACAGAGAGTATTCAATAGCTGTGCTGGTCAGTACGAATTAAGAGCCCTGTCAAAGAGATGAAGTGGTATGAATGATGTGTCAGTATGCACGACCTCAGTTGGACTCTGTTGTATCACACATCAGTACCACCCTGCAGCGTGTCGAGGTTGGTAATGGAATGGCAAGTTTCCATCTGACGCTAAAAATGGTCACGTGGGATCTGGCGGACCCAGTGGTGCGTGCCGACTGTGCTACACCTCCAGCACCCCTATATTTCGAGCGCCCTCTGGCGCCACAATGGAGGACGGGCAGCAGCAGCCGCTCAGCCCACTCATGCTTGGAGATTCTTCCTGTTGACAGTGACAGCTGAACTCTGTTTATTGCTGCATTATTTGCAGTTAAATACAAGTAAAACTTTTGTTTGTTGGATTAACTTATCTGCTAATAATTTCCACTCGTTTCCAACTGTCCTATGACAACAGTTGCCATACCATCCTGAACCCATCTCTCCTCACCACTGTGTATGAAGTTGTGTACAACTGATCCGAAGCTCAATTGGGTTGGAGCTATTGTTGCTGCTGTGTGTAGTAAATTTCGGAGCCTGCACAGAGTGATTCAAAAAAAATATTTCTGTTGTTTATTACAAATAAACCACGAAAGACAAACACATTGTGCATGTCACAGTATAAAGGATGGTTCAAAGTTTTATGTTCACACAGACACTATATCGTACTTTTAACGTGAGTACCATGTGCTGCTCAAGAAACTTCGAACAGTAGTCCATTTCACTCAGACGAATCAACAGGTCCCTGTTCATTGATCTATATCTTATATAGTTCGATTTCTCAGCTCTTGACGAATAGCTGTCATAGGTAGCACAAAGACTGAGTCTTTTCTGTAATCCACAGAAAAACAGGAAGTTGTGTGGTATAGTGATCTGTGAGCCCAAAAGCCCACCTCTTCCAGTCCAACGTTATGGGAAGGTGCTTACGATACGCCGCACCTCAAGTTGAAAGAGAGGTGAGATGCCGTTATGCATAAAAATGAAATCATTGGAGCCGACCGGTGTGGCCGAGCGGTTCTAGGCGCTTCAGTCTGGAACCGCGCGACCGCTACGATCGCAGGTTCGAATCCTGCCTCGGGCATGGATGCGTGTGATGTCTTTAGGTTAGTTAGGTTTAATTAGTTCTAAGTTCTAGGGAACTGATGACCTCATATGTTAAGAGTCTTAACATCTGAGGCACAGAGCCATTTTTTTTGAAATCATTGGAATCTTCCTGTCGCAGTTTTCTCCACAAAGAAGGTCCATGAACTTTATGGGCACAAACGACACAACACACATACAGCTTCGGTTAGTCTCTTTCATATATTACGACGACGACAGATTTTTGTAATACCCAAATTACTAGATTACGGATAGATGAAAGTCGATTTGTCCGAAAAGATAAGTCGTTCGGTAAACGTGTCCTCTGCCGCATCCTGGAGAAATGAAACGTAAAGTTCGGCCCTTCTGTTATGGTCGCCAGGACGTAATTGCTGCAGAAACTGCTTCTTGTAGGGCCTCATATACAGGGGTCGTTTCACACAAGGCCATACCATTGTTTGAGGAAGCTGAAGTTACGAGCCTGGTGATTCGAGAGCGGAATGCACGTTGCACTTGGATAACGAATTGATTTCGAGCAGCCGGCCGGAGTGGCCGCGCGGTTAAAGGCGCTACAGTCTGGAACCGCACGACCGCTACGGTCGCAGGTTCGAATCCTGCCTCGGGCATGGATGTGTGTGATGTCCTTAGGTTAGTTAGCTTTAAGTAGTTCTAAGTTCTAGGGGACTTATGACCACAGCAGTTGAGTCCCATAGTGCTCAGAGCCATTTGAACCATTTTTTTTGATTTCGAGCAAATTCCAACACACATGATTTCTCTTGTGGTTTAGTCACCATCTTTCTATAAACAAAGTTCAACTGTGTCCAAAATTTGCACCTTTCTCTATCCAGTGACATGCGACAATGCGTTTCTGTCTTTTATAGTTCGTCTTTAATAAAAAAATTGAAATCTGTTCTTTCATTTTGTGTCACCCTGTAATCCCGAAAATATGAACATCAACTAAAGCAAAAGGAGGATAATGGAATGTAGTCGAATGAAGTCGGGTGATGCTGAGGGAATTAGATTAGGAAATGAGACCCTTAAAGTAGTAGATGCGTTTTGCTATTATGGGAGCAAAATAACCGCTGACGGCAGAAGTAGAGAGGATATAAAATGTAGACTGGCAATGGCAAGGAAAGCGTTTCTGAAGAAGAGAAATTTATTAACATCGAGTATAGATTTTAGTGTCACGAAGTCATTTCTGAAAGTATTTGTACGGAAGTGAAACATGGACGAAAAATAGTTTGGACAAGAAGAGAATAGAAGCTTTCGAAATGTGGTACTACAGAAGAGTGGTGAAGATCAGATGGGTAGATCACATAACTAATGAGGAGGTATTGAGTAGAATTGAGGAGAAGAGAAATTTGTGGCACAACCTGACTAGAAGAAGGGATCGGTTGCTAGGACATGTTCTGAGGCATCAAGGGATCACGAGTTTAGTACTGGAGGACAGCGTGGAGGATAAAAATCGTAGAGGGAGACCAAGAGATGAATACACTAAGCAGATTCAGAAGGATGTAGGCTGCAGTAGGTACTGGGAGATGATGAAGCTTGCACAGGATAGAGTAGCGTGGAGAGCTGCATCAAACCAGTCTCTGGACTGAAGACCACAACAACAACATCCCGAAAATCACGTACGAATTTAATTATGTATTCTACCTCTGTCGTGCGCTTAACTGTGAATTGCAGAGTAGTCATGTAGATGTCGTCGTGCACTGTACACGCTTAATAGGAAAAAATTCGTTATTGGCTTTCCTTTCTGGTGTGGCAATTTTGATGGCCAGAGTGTATTCAGCTGAATGATAGAGCTGCGCTGCGAAATTTTATAAGTCGAGCTATTTGAGTATCCATCTTCACGGGTGGGCTGTCGAGGCGCTGGAGTGTGAGGCTCGGTACCCGTGGTTTAGTGCCCCGCGGGAGGGAAGGTCGGCGGCGGCGCCCGGCGCAGAAGCGGACGTCGTGTCCGGGAGCTGGTGGCCGCAGAGGCCGGCGTGCGCGAAGCTGGGCCCGCGGGCAGGGGGGGCGGGGGTTCCCCGATCGCGCGACATTATCATACCCCGGCCTCGGCGACGTGGGCGGCCCGATGCTGCGCACCGGCGTGGGATGGCTTCGCAATAAATGGTGCGCGGGCATAAAACATCTCCGAATAAATTACGCGCCGCTCCGCTCATAGCGCGCGTAGTACACGGCTCTTAAAATAACCGTAACTCAGGTGTCGTTGGCCCAGCTGGCGGCACGAGTCCTTGCGGCGCGTCAAGTGCGAGGCTCCCTCTGCGCTGTGGAGCCTGTTGTTGCGCGTGTCCGCCGCCGCCGGCACGGCATCCAAGGGCTACAAGCTCTCGTCACTGTGTACTGCTCTGGAGACTGATTCGTAGAGACGGCCTTAAAGGGAACTAACTCGGTTACGTGACTATTCTCAGACACGTTCCAGCTGAAGGCACTGCATGATGTAGGCACGGAATGCGATCCTGCCGGCCGGAGTGGCCGACCGGTTCTAGGCGCTACCGTCTGGAACTGCGCGACCGCTACGGTCGCAGGTTCGAATCCTGCCTCGGGCATGCATGTGTGTTATGTCCTTAGGTTAGTTAGGTTTAAGGAGTTCTACGTTCTAGGGGACTGATGATCTCAGAAGTTAAGTCTCATAGTGCTCAGAGCCATTTGAACCATTTGAACGCGATCCCAGGCAGCTGTGACCACTTACTGTTACAACTAAGTATATTGACAATGAGAAAGAGAGAGAGAGAGAGAGAGAGAGAGAGAGAGAGAGAGAGAGAGAGAGAGACACAATGATGTAGGAAGAGGTGACAGAACGCACAGGCAAAATGTTGAAATCGAGTATTTCGTTGACGTGCAGTTTATGGAACAAGAGATATGCTTCCAAACCGAGCGGGATTAAAGTCATTGGGTGTTTCCTATTAACGTGTCGGACCTCTTTTTGCCCGGCTTAGTTTAGCAACTTGACATGACATGTACTCAACAAGTCGATGGAAGTCCCTACAGAAATACTGAACCATTTTGCCTCTGTAGCCGTCCATAACTGCGAAAGTGTTGCCGGTGCAATATTTTGTGCGCGAACTAACCTCTCGATTATGTACCATAAATGCTCGACGGGATGTATTTCGGGTTATCTGAGTTGCCAGATCATTCGCTCGAATTGTCTGGAACGTTCTTCAAACCAATCGCGAACAACTGTGGTCTGATGACATGGCGCACTGTCAGCCAGAAGAATTTCATCGTTGTTTGGCAACGAGAAGTTCATGAATGGCTCCAAATGGTCTCCAAATAGACGAACAAAAACATTTCCCGTCAATGATGGGTGCAGATAGATCAAAGGACCCAATTCATATAAACATAGTCCACACCATCATGGAGCGAACACCCGCTTGCACAGTGCCCTGTTGGCAACTTGGATCTATGGCTTCGTGGGGACTGCGCTACACTCGAACACTATCACCAGCTCTTACCAACTGATATCGGGGCCCCTCATGTGGTCTAACCGACATGGTCACGAGCCCAGAAGAGGCGCTGGGAGAGATGTCATACTGTTAGCGAAGGCACTCGCGTAGGTCGTCTGCTGCCAAAGCCCATTAACGCCAAATTTCGCCGCACTGTCCTAACGGATAAGTTTGTTGTACGGCCCGCACCAGTTTCTGTCGTTATTTCACCCAGTGTCGCTTGCCTTTTAGCACTTACTATGCAAAACCTGCTGCTCTCGGTCGTTAAGTGAAGGTCATCGGCCACTGCGTTGTCCTTGGTAAGAGTTAATGATTGAAATTTGGGAGTTTCGACACACTCTTGACACAGTAGCACTCGGAATATTCAATAACTAACCCATGAGCTTCGTCACTTCACTGTATCCATCACAGAAAGGAAGACATGAACTGCACAGAATAAATACCCCCTTGACGATGTGGATAAATATCTTGTTTGGGCAGCAATTTCTTCGATTTAATAAACAATATAGAAAATCAATTACTTTGCGAAGATTTAACAGCTTCTGTTGCTCGGAATTGGACGTTCAAACTAGAGAAAACTGTTCTGCCTGTGGTATTCAGGAATAAACAAATCATCGGTGTCGAACGGAATGATATAGTTACGAAGAAATGACGCATCATTTTTAATGCGGCCAGTGGTGTATTCACGCACATTATAATGCGAACAAACGAAGAGTAGGAATATTAAACATTCGAACTACCATTATTTCTCAAAACACGTTTTCAGCGCTATTGTTGCATATTCCTAGACTTTTTCCAGGCGACAAATCACGGAGAAAATTTTCAAACATTCATTACCAAGTGGCCTATAGCGTTTGTGCCAAGCAGTACCTCACCTCTGGAGTTCCAAGTACCATGTGTCATAGTCTCCTCCACTTAGTTGACGCATAGTTTGTGTGGTAAGCAGACTGCATATTAGCCTTTGTATCAATAAAACGTCTTTTTTGTGGAAGGAGATAACATGAGTTTCAAAAACAGTAACGAAAGCTCTAGAAGTGAAGAGACAGACCAGAGTTTGCCTGGAAGACAAGAGACTGTATCCCAGATACGAAATCATCGAAAAAGTAGGTTAGTAAGTCTTATTAGTGAATCAATAACATAAATATTCCGCTTTTACTTCACGCATCGAATATACTCAAAGCAGCATTCGTGGTCTCACATTTAATGCTGGTATGCAGAGTGTTGAGTCAGCGAAAGCTATGAAACCATTACTTGGAATTCCAATGCATATAACTGAATTATTTGATTTTAAAGATGCTGCTGAAATGTTGTTGTCAATGCAAGTGTGTAAGTTCTCCTTTTGCAGTATATTCAAAATGTATGATACTCATCTGACTCCAATAGTTATGAATAATTCTTACCCTGAAAGAGAAGAATGGAAACATGTCAATGTATTCAAAATAGTCGATGACTGACGGAAGCCACGGCGTACTTCATCTGACAGACCAGCCATGTTTATCAGTGGCAAAACAAAAAGAGGTGTTGACGATGTTGCCACTTCTTCCTCGACAGCACAGGGAGTTCTGCAGTAGAGCCTGCAACGTCTGATCATAAGAATGGAGCTGTGTAAGAAACGGAAGTCAATAATGAGATAATTTTTTCTTGAATTTAATTTTGTTTTATCTTTTAAAAAAGTTAGAGACGTGAGGTATGGCTTTTGTCGACTACAGACTACACTTAACAGATTCCTGTTTCAGCACTGTATATGTATTACCACAAACGAAATATAGTCCTTCGGTATTAAAGCCACGTGAAAGAAAAACGTTCTTATTGGCACATACAACTAGTCTATTCCCTGGTATGACGACGCAAATATTGTTGATAAAATAATTTATTTCCTAATTTGTCTCTTTATTTTATGTACTGATTTCTTTGGATAGAAATAAATTATGGACGAAAAGAGATACGTTGTTTTTTGATTTTCCTGTGGAATTCGACACATAAAACGATTGGCATTTTTATTCTTCAAATTTTTTCACAGTGCTCATTTGCGACAAGCATAGTTCAGGGAAATGTTTAATAAATTTTGCGCTGTGCAGGGCATTGCCGTGCAGGCGTGTAGCCTGTGGCAGCGGTCTACTTGTACGAACACCAGAGTGTACTCCCTTGCTGGCTACCTACCCTGCTTCTCAGGTGTAAACACGAAGGTACTAACAGTTCACTTGGTCTGGTAAAACCCACTGCATCACACTGCGGCCAGTTTCTGAGCTACCATCGCTTTAAAGGAATCTGATAACAAATTTTAAAACAACAGCTGCGTTACACCTCAGTCTAGTGATCGTTTGTAACAAAAATCGTAAAAGGCGAACCTCATAGGATTGTAGGTCTCAACCATCATCTACTGTCAGTAACCAATCGAACAGAAATCTTGAAAAGAGTAATAAATTGTGTTCAGGGATCTCGTATCTTACCCTCATGGTCTTATTCCAAGTTGCTGATGAACCAGGAAGTATTTAAACATTCTCTGTAAATCACGACATAGCACTGCGAGGGAGATGGTTGTTTGGTTGGTTTGGGGTATAAAGGAACCGAACTACAGGTCATCAGTCCCGACTGCGAGGGAGAAAGCGATCCGATTTTTTTTAGAAGTGTGTAAATAAAGGGTATTACAACTGCACTGCAAGTTCTGTTTTAATGTCACATATATTTTAACATGCAATACTTTATTAATACACTAAAATTAATTACTGCTTTACGAACTGAGGCATTAATTAACTTTGCTGCAGTCACGGAAAATTGCATACTGAATATTATCCTTGTAACTAATTTGATCACCCCTTGCACAATAGCAGCTCGTTGTTGAAAGTAGTTAGTACAATTCTGTTTGATTTTTCGCATCGAAGTATTATGCCGAACGAGAAAATAAAAGAGCGTAATAGGTTGCAGTATTCCTCGTAACTTATACTCTGGGCGGCCTGTAAGGAACAATACAAAATGAACTGACTTCACAGGTAGCGAAGGGGACTTACGAAAGGGAAGCAACGATAACGGTGCACCATAAATTGGTGAAACTCTGCTGATTCTTAACAATTTTATTCAAAAAAGTCCTACAAATCTTGGAAAAACTTTCAAACGAAAGGCCAGAGAAAAATACTCTCGACGCAGAGCGAAGACATTAAAGTGATCTGCTGTGCGACATTTCAGCTGCTAGTATTTCCCCGTGTGTGGCGTCTGTTCTTGTCGACATTCCGTTACGTCATGATAGCGATCACTGTTATTACAATCTGAGCGCGAAAATATTGCTGTGCTTCATCTGTGCCGTTTATCTCGTTTAAACACGGCTGCAAACGTAGCGGTTATCAAGTTGTGAATAGCTGTAACAGCAACGATGGATCGTTATCTTAATGTTATGTAGTTATTCGTATTAAGGACAAATGTTGGGAAAGTCAGCCACTGTGAATGACTATTTCACCGCTAGATCCCAATAAAATACTACTGTCAGACACTTTATACGGGTTTTTATTTATACGTCATGCATTTAGGGGTCTTATCGTCAGTGTTCTTTTTTCACACCACTGCCACGGTGACATTTATGTACGCAGCCTTCTCATTTATGAAAGCTTTTCTTTTACTTTTTTTTCTGATCGAGGGTCACCGAGTAGCTGCATGTGATGAATTCTTTACTTAAGCTCTCATGACGACGGCTATAAGTTGCTGAACTCGCACTCGAAGTTCATTGTTTACACACGCTTCAGTGCTGCTAACGTCACGCAGAACGCTGCAGTTGTTTACGGAAGATTGCGTTGTTCTTTTGTACTACTTCATGAAACACAGATAAAAGATTAGAACCTGTAAGAAACCAAAACTTAAAGTAAAACTGCTCATATTGTTGTAACTAGCATGGGTTCTAAATTATTTGAATGTAGACCACTTCCTGTATTTCAGACAGGATTATTGGTTTCCAGTGTATATGTGAGTTTGATATTCCACATAATGCAGCAGACCTATAGGATTTAAAACACGGGTGCTCCTAAGCGCTGGAGGCGTAAGACCTCAGAATGGGCCTCGAACCAGATGGCGACATATTTAACTAAAAATCTCCGTCAGTTACCGTTATACGTTTTGCAGATTCTAAATTCTAAGCCTTTTGCAGATGCTGATTGAAGGCTTTGTCACCTAGATATCAAGAATATATATGGTATACCCAGACAGTTTAGAACTGATTCTTCATTCGAAATCACTGCTATAGCCGAAGAAACGAGATTTGTTGGAGTATGCGTTCCCGGCACTTCCCGATCAATGTTCATGGGGGGGTATCTTATTACAGAGCAGTTAATTTTTTGTATGCACATTTCAGTACAGATCGTCCTATACGGACTCTTAAATGTCCAATATTTCGGTTGTGCGACATTTAGTAGCTCTTGTTGTTGTTGTTGTTGTAGTCTTCAGTACAAAGACTGGTTTCATGCACCTCAACATGCTACTCTATCCTGTGCAAGCTTCTTCATCTCCAAGTAACCACTGCACCCTGCATCCTTCTGAATCTGCTTTGTGTATTCATTTCTAAGTCTCCCTCTACGATTTTTACCCTCCACACTACTCACCAATACTAACTTCGTGATCCCTTGATGCCTCAGATGCTCTACCAACCGATCCCTTCTTCTAGTCAAGTTGAATCACAAATTCCTCTTCTCTCCAGTTCTATTCAGTATCTCCTCATTGGTTACGTGATCTATCCATCTAATCTTCAGCATTCTTTTGTAGCACCACGGTTCGAAAGCTTATATTCTCTTCTTGTCTAAACTATTTATCGTCCATTTTTCACATCCATACATGGCTACACTCCATACAAATACTTTTAGAAAAAACTTCCTGACACTTAAATATATACTCAATGTTGACAAACTTCTCTTGTTCAGAAACGCTTTTCTTGCCATTGCCAGTCTACATTTTATATCCTCTCTACTTCGACCGTCATCAGTTATTTTGCTCCCCAAATAGCAAAACTCCTTTACTACTTTAAGTGTCTCATTTCCTAATCTAATTCCCTCAGCATCACCTGATTTAATCAGATTATATTCCATTTTCCTCATTTTGCTTTTGTTGATGCTCATCTTATATCCTCCTGTGAAGACACTATCCATTCCTTTCAACTGCTCTTCCAGGTCCTTTGCTGTCTCTGATGGAATTACAATGTCATAGGCAATCCTAAAAGTTTTTATTTCTTCTCCAAGGATTTTAATTCCTACTCCAAATTTTTCTTTTGTTTCCTTTAGTGCTTGCTCAATATGTAGTCTTTCACTCCCTGTATTTGACCCCTGCCACCTTCATAATTTGAAAGAGAGTATTCCTGTCAACAGTGTCAAAAGCTTTCTACAAGTCTAGAAATGTAGGTGTGCCTTTCCTTAATCTATCTTCTAAGATAAGTCGTAAGGTTAGTATTGCCTCACCCGTTCCAACACTTCTACGGGATCCAAACTGATATTTCCCAAGGTCGGCTTCTAACAGGTTTTCCATTCGTCTGAGAAGAATTCGTGTCTGTATTACGCAGCCGTGGCTGCAACTGAAAATACACATTTTTACCGTCAGCTCCAGTCTGTACGAGACTTTTGTGGAGCATGTTGTGTTCCTTTCCTATACCTGTTATGACGTTTTGGATTTTCTATCAGCCAGAAAAGAAAATGATCTACGTATTCACCTGGTCTGTCTTAGCCTCACATCCTGCGAAGAATGTCAGCGACTCAAACCGGTAGATATTAAGGTACAAATAAAAGTTGCTGATGGTTAAAATGAGCATTTTCAGTTCGTTAAATGTTCATGCCATGGAATTCTCTTCTTAGAGAACATTCTAAAATCAGTGATTCATTGATGATACTATCCATTTTCGACGTGCTTTCCGATCGCTGGGCGCGGTAATTTTTCGCCTTTCTGGTTCATTAAAACATTTCCCGACAATAGTTTACAATTTGTAGATGATTAAGACCTCGTTGCCGATACATAAGTTTGAATACATCGCATAACATACGTGAACTCAGCATTCTGATGTACTGCGTGTTCCACTTGTGGGCCAAATGCGATACTTCCTTTTTGTGAGCCCTTTTATCATTCTGCAAGCATTAAAGATTTAGCTTATGTTGTTAAACTGGAAAGATGATTTCGCCACGAGAGTTGACGCACCTATTAGGCCTATGTTTTATTGATTCTGGCACTGAAACTTGTATTACAAGTTCTACGTTTTGACATGGTGATGGTAGTAGCCGAAACGACGTTGTAAATAATTACATATATTAAGCGATGGAGGCTGTTTTATTCAGAAAATATCAGCAATGATTGCAGACTCATTCGGGAGGTTTGTTTTCTTTATTAATAAAAAGTCCTTCAAAACCTCAAAAATCGCTGGCTGTTTGGTGCTGAGTAGTCTCCTCCGCCATGTTGGTCTGTTGTAGTTACGTGTTACAGGTACACCACGTTCCAGAAACCATGGCCTCCTCAGGCATGCGCTGTGGCATTCGTCTGTTCTTATGAATATGAAACAAATTTTTAAAAAGACAGTTCTTCGAAATTTCAAATGAACTGCTATGATAGTAGGAGGAAACAGTTCGAGTCTCCGAAATGGAAACCATTCCCCTACCACACAAACGCTTTGGGAGCGAAAGGTTATTGGAAATTATATAATTTCTGAAACCTTAGCGCTTACTGATTTTTAGGCTTTAACGACAGTTCTGTTTCCATTCTTAAGAACCCTAACTAAGTTGGTAATAAGTGACAGTCTTACTTCAATACAACAATGTATGCTGCGTAATGCCATTCCTGTCGTATCTCTGAAAGTTGACCATTCCTCCTGGGACACCCTGTACAATGCTGGTCATTCGCGAATGTATTTTTTTCCTTTTTACTGTAATAAGAATACAAGAAAAAGACTACAGCGAAAAGTTGAGTGAGGTTTCTAGTTGGAGGGTAACTGGAGATGGAACGAATAAAAATTAAATGAAAAAATGCAGAGTTAGTTATAGGGACGTTCAGCACACTATCAGTCTCGAGTAATGAAAGAGAATATAACACGAATTGTTCGTAAAGGTTCATTTCCTGTCCGGAGATGGGCCGACGTTTCTACGCCATCTCTCCACCGTACAGATCGTATCTTTTCTGTTAAAAGTCGGAATTGTGTTATCTTGGAGACACAACAATGGTCTGTATATTAGAACTGTCTGAATAATACTTTCTAGATCAAATTTTGTATATTTCAGGTTTCTGCCAAACCCAGAACTCGTCGCAGCAACTGACGGCGCGCACCATTTGCCGCCACGAGTGTTTAGATCTGATTATTGTACAGACTGGCTGACGTCTCTCAGCGAAAATAAATAAGAATGTGATCTGTATTGTGTTGTTCTGGCAGTCGGATCTTTTCACCTAGGTCCCAGAGAATTGGAATTGACTCTGAGGATTCCCAGTTGGGAATATTATGCAGGCGAGTATCAGTTCCAGCATTGTCTTATAACTATGAGAAATCTGCGGGAAAACTTGGTGAGAACCATGGGATTGGTACTATCGGTAGCTTATTTTTAAATAAACATGTGTCAGATAAAAATATGAAGGTGTAGAGCGTTTGCGTGGGTTTTCATGTATGTAAGACCTTGATGACGTCTCTGACACGTGCAGTATGCCTGCAGAACAGTGCTTCAGAATGGAAATTTAGGAAGAAAAGGGTGTAGCGTCGGGTACTTGAGTGAAAGAAACTCAATGGTATCCTAGTCATTTTCTGAGAAAGTATTTACCGATCTCTGGAAGACTTGTCGTGCTAGTTAGCCAGACTACATCTGACGGATACAGACAGTAGCAATACCATTATCGCTTGTACTTGTTGGAATATTAGGTGGCAATATGTAATGGTTCCACCCGCCACGTCAGCCGAGAGCGCTAAGAAGCTTCTTCCTGGAGTCGGGTAGGCGCGCCAGCCCCGGATTGAATCCGCCCGGCGGATTAAAGACGGAGGCCGGTGTGCCGGGCAGCCTAGATGTGGTTTTTAGACGGTTTTCTACATCCCACCAGGTGAATACCGTGTTGGTCCCCAGGTCCCGCCTCAGTTGCATGACTCGCACATATCTGAACAGATTCGCACTTTTCCATGGATTACACTAGACGCAGACAGTTGAGGTAAACTAATTCCGTCCTGGGAGGTATGGGGTGGCGGCAGAAAGGGCATCCAGCTACCCCTTAAATTGACCTTGCCAAATCCGATTAACCATGCCGAGCTACGTCACTATGAGAAAAAAGCCCAAGCAAAAGAAAAAGAAGAGGAAGAAGAATATTTAATTTGTTCTGCCCAGAAGAACCACCACCAACAACGACATAATTCTTTGGGAAATGTAATCAGACAAAATTATAACTAATTAGTTAGTTGAGGTCTGATGAAGGCAGCAGGACGCCAAAACGCTATGTATCAAACTAAATATTGACATCAAAACGTTACTGAAGCAGTGAAATGTGTTGTTTATAAATTTTATAAGACAGTCCCAAGTGTCATCCAGTTCTACGAGGACTAATACCTCCAACTTCATAACTCTTCAACAGTTGGCAGCATTGGTATGCGGCAGGTACTGGCTTGTTCCGTAGCCTCTTCTCTACGGCTCCAGTTGGCGGGAAACCTTAGCACTGAACGGTTGTGTTGTTACAGTGTAAAGTATGGAACCTTGTGCAGACGATCAGTCAATGCGATTTAAGCAAGGTGCAGTCGTTGAATTCTTGACAGCAGAAGGTGTCATCCCAAAGGAGGTTCATCATAGAATGAAATCAGTTTATGGTGACTGTGTTGATGTGAGTACTGTGCGTCGTTGGGCGAGTAAGTTTAAAGATGTTGAGGCGGGAACATCTGACTTGCGTGGCAAACAAAGAATTGGACGTCCTTTGACAGCAACCACTGAGTTTGGCAAACAAAATGTTGACAGATTGATTTAGGACGATCGCCGTATCACTCAGAGAGATATTACAAGCACAATCGGCATTTCACAAGACCGTGTTGGTCACATTATTGCTTTGCTCGGCTATCGAAGATCTGTGCACGATGGGTGCCCTGGATGCTGACTCCTGAAATGAAAGCGCACAGACTTGATATTTTCCAGGAACTCCTCTCGCGTTACGAGAATGAAGGTGACGCCTTTCTCCATTCAATTTTGACAGGAGACGAAACATAGGTACACCATTACAATCCTGAGACGAAACGTCAGTCTATGGAATATCGACACGAAGACTTGCCCCAGAAAAAGAAATTCAAGACGCAGCCCTCAGCTGGAGAAATCATGGCCACAGTGTTCTGGGAGGCAGATGATGTCATCCATGTTGATTTCCTCGATCGTGGAATAACAAAAAATTCAGAGCGTTACATCACAACGCTGCGAACTCTGAAACGACAGCTAACAAGTGTTTGAAAGGAAAAGGGCAATGTTTTCCTGCAGCATGACAATGCCAAACCACACACTTCACGTGCCACCACAGCAGAACTTCAGAGACTGAATCTCACCACACATCCTCAATACGGTCCAGATTGAGCACTGTCTGACTTCCATATGTTCGCGACAATGAAATACGACCTGCGCGCACATCATTCTGCTTCTGATGAAAACGTTGAGAGAACTGTGAGACTATGTTTGCGGAAACAGCATGTCGGCTTCTTCCGTGACGGCTTCAAAAATGGTTCAAATGGCTCTGAGCACTATGGGACTTAACACCTGTGGTCATCAGTCCCCTAGAACTTAGAACTACTTAAACCTAACTAACCTAAGGACATGACACACGTCCATGCCCGAGGCAGGATTCGAACCTGCGACCGTAGCAGTCTCGCGGTTTCGGACTGTGCGCCTAGAACCACTAGACCACCGCTGCCGGCGTGTCGGCTTCAGAAAACTTGTTCATCGTTGGCAGAAATGTATCCAGTTGGCTGGTGATTATGGGGTAAAGTGAATATTGGTAATTAAAGATTACATTCTAAAGATTATTTCTGCGTTTGATTTATTAAAATATTCCCATCAAAACCCAATAACGAAGGTAGAGGCATTACTTTTCATTCAACCCTCGTAGTTAGTGGAGTTCTGATGATAGCAGCAGGGTGCCGAAACGCCACGTATCAAACTAAATATTGACATCAAAATGCTACTGAATCAGTGAATTATGTTGTCTATGAATGTTATAAGACAGTCCAAAGTGGGTAATGGCCTTCTTCAAATGCTTCTGAACATGGCAGCTGCGTCACTAATATCCTTCAACTTAAACATGGATAAATGTAAGAACTATCTCCTTTTCTGTGATGCTTTCCTTTGATCTGAAGGAAACTGTGCCAACAATTGGGTCTCAGGGATGCATGCTACAGTCATACACAAGAAAACATTTGTTGCCAGCCTTATCTGTATTGCATGGTATAGCATGAGTTGAAGACAAAGGGGCCTCAGTCACAAGAACTAAAAATCGCTCGTTCTCCCCTGTTTACTTCCAACCCAGGTCGCAGTTTACGCGAAACAATAGTCCACTGTGGGACTAATTACGCTCAGTGGCCGATATGTCTTTTATTAAACAGGTAAACGAGTGTACAAAGAAATTTATAGCGGGACAAAAGCAACAAATTCACGTCCATACACCACTAAACCAATGTATAATAGCCGAACGGCGGCCGTATTTCAATGTACCATAAAACGCAGCTCCTCCACCCTCCGATATTTAACGACTCGATTGTGGTGTCATGAATGTTTACGTAGTAACATGGCGCAGTCCGTGAATTATACGAAACACCATAAATTCGCTTCGCCCCCAGGGCGCTCGCCTGACGGGACAATGGTTTCGCTCCACGGAAGCCAGAACGGCGACCACGTTAGCTGCGCGACTGCTTGCTTTCCTCGTTCTTTACCCTTCTCCTCTCGCCTTCTCTCGTTTCCTAAATGAACTGAATAGTGTTTCCGGAATCGTTTGTCGTGATTAAAATCATGGAAACACATTCTGAATATATCGTACCCAGAAGCAACTCGTTCATAATAATGCCGGATTTCAGCTCGGTGTAAACTGTGGTATATTATAACTGCAGCCGCAGGTTTTACAACATTCTTGTCTCCATTGCTAATTTTAGAGCGTAGACTGTTGTTGTTATGGTCTTAAGCCAGAGGTCTGGTTTGATGAAGCTCTCCAAGGTAATTAAGTGCGAAGGCTGTTGCAGGCATAGTCAACTAACACAAATGTTTTCTGAGCATGTTGCCCCGGCCCGTTGTAAAGTAACTGCGATTGGATAAAACCGACTTTTCGGACACAGTTGAAACGGCCTTCTCCAGGATTTAATGGCCAAAACTCTCGGTACGTCAGTTTTGTACGGTGACACCTATTTTCCAGTGTGACGTAGTACCACGCGCAGAAAACATTGACAGTACTGCATCCTGTAAGTGTCTTCACTTCTGCATAAATGCTGCAACATAAATACAATTGAACCTGCTTATTTCAATGACGGAAAAAATCATAACATCACGAAGGAGTTGTGCGACTTAAACGAAAGTCGTTAGGCTTGTTTCTAAATCTGTAAGATGAGGTCTGTTCAGATTTCACACCTGTCACGTAAGAGTAGCGCTAGTGGCTTCACTACGAGGATGCAAATCAGGTTTGCTTAAAATACCCGCTGTATCGACCGTGAGCACTGGTGAGCACATGTTAATCAAGAGGAGGAGGAGGAGATTAGTGTTTAACGTCCCGTCGACAACGAGGTCATTAGAGACGGAGCGCAAGCTCGGGTGAGGGAAGGATGGGGAAGGAAATCGGCCGTGCCCTTTCAAGGGAACCATCCTGGCATTTGCCTGAAGCGATTTAGGGAAATCACGGAAAACCTAAATCAGGATGGCCGGAGACGGGATTGAACCGTCGTCCTTCCGAATGCGAGTCCAGTGTGCTAACCACTGCGCCACCTCGCTCGGTTGTTAATCAAGAATGCCTCTAAGGCGACAAAGACGCCATTGTCAGCACCTCACTGAATTTCAGCAAGATGGTGTAATAGGACTACGAGGATGAATGTACCTTCTGCAATACGCAGTAAGACTTGGCTGGAATCTAGCCACTGTACATGATTGCTGACAGCGGTGGACATGAGAATGTACAGTCGAAAGAAGATCGGGCTCGGGACGGTCACGTGGGGCTACTGGGGAATATCATTGTGTTCGGCACATGACTCTGGCGCATCGTACTGCATCTGTAGCAGCAGTCTGAGCATCTTGCATCACAGTGACACAGCGAGCTGCTACAAATTGGTTACCGTACATCAACAGCAACTGCGAACCATACGCCCTTTAACGTGCATTCCAAATTCACTGGTGTCAAGCTAGGGCTTGTGGATGTCTGTTATGTTTCCTCATCAAAGCTAGTTCTGCCTGGGTCCCACTGATGACCCATTGTTATGACCCATTGTTATGACCCATTGTTATGACCCATTGTTATGACCGATTGTTATGACCGATTGTTATGACCGATTGTTATGACCGATTGTTATGACCGATTGTTATGACCGATTGTTATGACCGATTGTTATGACCGATTGTTATGACCGATTGTTATGACCGATTGTTGGTTAGAAAGAGGCCTCCAACCAACCTGTCTACCTGCTAGCACTCTGGATCTACACCTGGAGTTACGGTCTGGGGTGTGATTTCATATGACAGCAGAGCACTCTCGTGATTATCCCACGCACCGTGAACGCAAATTTGTACGTCAGTCTGGTGATTCGACCTACTGTGGTGCCATTCATTAACAACATTTCAGGTTGTGTTTTCCGACAGGATACCGCTCTCCCCAATACCGCATTTGTAACCCAAAATGCTCGGCAGAGTGTCGCTATGTTCTCTTGACCTGCTCTGTCACCAGATCTGTTTACGACCGAGTACACGTAGGACACCACCGAACGACAACTGCAGCGTCAGTCACAAACAGTAATAACTGTCTCTGTAGTGCAGCAGGCATGGAACTCCATCCCACAAACTGACATCCGTCACCTCTACAACACAGTGCATGCACGTTTGCATGCTTTCATTCAACAGTCCGGCAGGTTACACTTATTATTAAAAATTTACCAGAATTCCACATTTTCAGAGGCTTATCTGACGGTTACGTTAACCTGTGATCTTGGAATGTTTATCACTTCCGTATATTACCTGGACGAATGTATCACCGAAATTTCATTACTCTGTTTGAATTACTTTTGGTGTTGCGATTTTTATACGTCACTGTATATTCAACCCCGTGTTTCCTTCTACAGTCGTAACCTCGCCACACCTCCCTTCATTACCAAAGCAACCATTCACTTACGACTCGGCGTAAGTCCTGTCACACCTTGCTTTTGGTCAAGATGTTCCATAAAAATCTTGTAATATCCCCACATCAAGCTCTGGTCGTTCTATCCTCACATTCGCGATAGATAAATACATTTAATTTAGTAGACATATTTCAGATCCGAAAGAAGCCCTGTTGTCAGGTTAGAGGTTGGGTATCTGTCACAGTCGGCTTTGGTTAACACTGAGGGGGCTTATGGGCGCTCAACGGGTTAACACTGATAGCAGTCAGCGTGTTAAGTCATAAAACTGCTGATTTATTAACACGTAGCAGTTAAGGGGACTGGTTCGTGAACGCAATGGGAAATATTGAAAAATTTGTCAGTTTTGTGAATAGTATAACTCAAAGAATGAGAGTTATAAGCCCACGCAATGCTTACCATCTTTTAACAGATCTTTTGGGCGCAATTTGCTATATGAACCTCAGATTTTGATGGTTCAAATGGCTCTGAGCACTATGGGACTTAACTTCTGAGGTCATCAGTCCCCTAGAACTTAGAACTACTTAAACCTAACGAACCTAAGGACATCACACACATCCATGCCCGAGGCAGGATTCGAACCTGCGACCGTAGCGGTCGCGCGGTTCCAGACTGTAGCGCCTATAACCGCTCGGCCACCCCGGCCGGCTCAGATTTTTACCTCACAGTTTTTTCTGAATTGTATTTTGTCTTCCAAGGAAATAAGATGTCAATTATTTATGTACTGCATAGGTAACCACATCTCAAAATAAAAACAAAGTAAGTTCTTGATTTTTTCTGATGGTTCTTTACACTATTATGTTTAAAGTAGACATTTCGTTGCCATATACCATGATTCAAAAAAATTTTAATCATGATTATCAAAAATTTCAGTAATTCACTCATACTTTTTCTTTAAAAGTGTTTTCTATTTTCAAATTTAAGTCATAAGAATAGTCTACTTTTAATTAACTGCGTCTTAAGAAGGTATACGAACTTTCAGCCCTCTAAATAATAGTTTTTAAACAATGTGACCAGAAAATAAAAAACGTGAACTTCCAGGAAATACAAAAATTTGAAAGTTTTTCTCTACCTACCCTAACGCTAATGCGTCCCGTGTCCATATTCATCTTGTTTCTGTTTTTGTTCTCCTTCCCTTTGCTTTTTAAGACTTATTCTTGCTTCGAAGAGTCTTCTGCGATCAACAACAGTTAAAGTTCTCTCCATGATTAGTCCACCAGGCATTGCCATCAATTCCACAAACTAAAACCTTGAAACTGCACCATCTCTGAAGCATGGAAGATCATTCGGCACACCTATGTTATAGGCATTTAGTCCTACCAGAACAGTTTTTGTTATCCGTTCCCATATACAGTTGTTAAAACTCTCATTTGAGTTTTGAGTCCTACCGTCTAATTACTTCTCTAATAACCTTGTGTCACTAAATCATTAGAAACTAAAAAAGTCATAAAAAACAAACAAGAATAAAATTATGTTTTTAAAAAAATTGTTGTGTGACTTGGGGGCATCGCCACGTGCGCAGACACTTTTAAATTCCTCTGATTTTGGACCTTTCTTCGGTACTAGTTCCTCGAAGTAAACATATTCTTCTTCAGAAAGCTAAGAGGATTTTTTTAAACAAAAATTTAAAAATCAATTTTTTTTTACTTTTATTCACGTGTTAGTCCCATAGTAACGTAAACTTCCACATTCTTATATTTAATGAAATACGTCATTAATTTTTTGTCTCTGCCATTTGATTTTTAACGCAATCGATACGCATGACGAGCGCAGAGACGCGCATACATCTTGCGAGAAATCGAGCTCGCCCGTCACTGCTGTGTGGAGCTTAAACAATACTACTTGCAGCCTCTGCCACACTGCACATTGTTAAGTCACAGTATAAGAAATCTTACCTATTCCCAGAAATAAAAAAATAAATAAATAAAAGTGAAAATAATGAGCGATTTGGCGAGATGCAAAGAGCCATAAAAATAAAAGAACCTAAAAACAGGAAATTTCCTTAGTAATATCGGTATGTACGTAATATTCAGTGAGTCGGTTAAAGCTATTATATTTATGTCACAGTCTGATGTGCAAGATTATTCCTAAAAAATTTAAAATACTGATGAGATGTTATGTTAGGGGAAAGTTTAATAACTAGCAACGAACATAAATCTATTGCAACCCAACTAGCATGTTTACTAATCCACAGAAATGAAAAAAAAATATTAAAGTAAATGAAACAAAAGTAAAATTGACAAGCAAACCAAGAGACAGGATGAAGTCCATGTAACCTTAATAATAAACAGCGATAATAAACGTAGTCTTAATAAAAGGCAGTTTGATTTAGTAAAATTTCATTCACGAACAGAAAATAACGATAAGACACGCGCTGCAAACTATTACGTCACAATATTACAGACCTTTCAGTTTTTCCTTCCCGATTCTATTCAATACCTCTTCCTTAGTTATCTGATCAATCTATCTGATCTTCAGAATTCGTCTGTAACATCGCATTTCAAAAACTTCTCTTCTCGGCTGCCTTTTTCGTCCACATTTCGCTTCCACTGCTGAAAATGTTTCAGGGAAGACCTCTCCACCCTTACATTTATATTTGATGTTTTCTCATTTTCAGAAATGCGTTTTTTGCTATTGACAATCAACGTGTGATACCCTCTTCTACCATCGTCAGTTATGTTGTGTTCTAAGACAAGTCGTAGGGTCGCTATTGCTTCACGTGTTTCTCCATTTCTCCGGAACCCCCACCATTCTCCCCAAGGTCGACTTTTACCGATCATCACATTCTTCTGTAGCTAAAGTGCATTAGTAATTTTGTAACCATGACATTAAAATGATGATTCTGTAGCACTCGCATATATTAGCGCCTGCCTTGATGTGACTGATGAAATGATATAACGAAATGATTGTATATTATGTGGTTTCGAGTATGATGACAATTCCATTGTTGAGATGGTATTCTGACGACTCATCCAGACATTTTTTTTTGGGTAGTGGATGCTGTGGCCCTGTGTATGTTCGCGTCCTGGTCTGCAACCAGAGTTTTGTTATCAGTGTTTTGATTGAACTGATACGGCGGGCCGCTAAACAATCTCTTGTGTCAATCTATTCATTTCAGAATAACACTCGTACTGTATGTCCTCAGTTATTTATGGATGTATTCTAATCTCCGTTTCCCCAAGTTTTTCCCCTCAGCAACTTCCTCTAGTCATCCCTTGATGTCTGAACACATCCTTTCTCTTCTTCTAGTCAGTTTTTTCTACATGTACCTTTCTTCGGAAATTATCCTAAGAACCTCTCCATTTCTTATTTTATCAGTCTTATTTAATCAACCGCTTCGATCCTCTTCTTTCCCGGTTTTCCCATAGTCCATAACTAACTGTCTTTAGTCCAGCACGACCTGCACTCCAGATGTACAAAAATTCTTATTCTAAGTAAGGCCGATGTTTGATACTAATAGACTTCTGTTTGCTAGGGAAGTACGTCATTTGTTATTTTGCTCCCAAGGTAGCAGAACTGCTTCACTTCGTCTACTTTGTAGTTCACAATTCTGATTTCTTGTTTATGCCAGTTGCATTTCTACTAACCCTAATTACATTCGTCTTTCTTCGGTTTGCTCTCAGTGCATATTCCGTACTTATTCGACAATTCATTCCATTCAACAGGTCCTGCAGTTTTTTCGCTTTCACTGATAATGGAAACGTCATCAGTGAAACTTATCATTGATATACCTTCACCGCGAATTTTAATCCCACTTTTTCACTTCTGTCACTGCTTTTCGATATTTAAACTGAAAAGTAGGGGCGAAATATAGCTTCCCTGTGTTACACTCTTCTTAATCCGAGCACTTGGTTCTTGTACATATTGCATATTACTAGTGTTTCTTTATAGCTTACTTCTTTTGGTCCTCAGAATTTCAAACGTATTCCACCATTTTGCATTGTATAATGCTTAATCTAGGTCGACAAATCCAATGACCTTAAGTCTTGCTTCCACTATCAGTTTCAACGTTAGAACGATCTCTTTGGTGTCTTCACCTTTCCAAAACCAAACAGATCGTGGTCTAACAGATCCTCTATTTTGTCTTCCATTCTTCTGAATATAATTCTTGGTACTAACTCGGATGTTGGAGATTTGATTCACGAGCTGTTTAGCTGAAGATGCGACAGTAATCACACTCATCTGCCGTTGCCCTGGCGTTGTGGGGATAATGTTTTTTTGGAAGTCTAGTTGTATATTTCTAGCCTTATAGATTCTATACACGAACTTGAATAGTCTTGGTTGCCACATGCGTGAATGATTTTTAGAAATTCCCTGGAATGGTATCCAAACATACTGCCTCACTTGATCGCAAGTTTTCCGTACTCTGTTCAACTTTGACTCTAATACTGGGTCCCTTATGTCTTATATGTTTACTCATTTCTTCTTCTATCACGTCATCAGATGAGTTCTCTGCCCCGTAAAGACCTTCAGCGTTCTCTTCAACCCTTACGCCCTCTTCTAAGTGTTTAACGGTGTAATACACATTGTACTCTTAATGTTGACGCCCTTGATTTTAATTTCACCGACGGCTGTTTTTACTTTTCTGTACGCTAAAGTAGTTCTTCCGACGACCGTATCTGTTTCGATTTCTTGATGTTTTTCCTGCAGCGATTCGCCTTGGCTTGCCTGCACTTCCTAATTAATTATTTGCTAGACGACACATATTTCAATATTATTGTGTTCCCTGAACACTTTTGTTCTTCTTCTTTCGTCCATCAAATGGATTATATCTTCTGTTGCCCAAGGTTTGAACTATTAACCTCCTTTGTATCTATGCTTGTCTGTGTCCATACTTGTCTGTGTCCATACTTGTCTTAATAACTTCTGTGATTGTTCTTTTGATAAATGTCCATTTCTTTTCAACTGAACTGCCCTCCCTGGTATTCGTCATCGGAGTATCTACAGCCTTAGAGAACTTCGAACGTATCTCATCATTTCTCATTATTTCAGCATCCCATTTCCTTCCGTATTGAATCTTCTTGACTATTATCTTAAACTTCATAACTACTAAACTGCGATCCGTGTTCACATCTGCTCCCGGATTCGCATTAGATTTCAGTATCTGATTTAGGAAACTGTACCTGACCATGATGTAATCCCGTGGATCAGTGCCTTTACAAAGTATACCACCATGCAATTTTTGAGCAGTGTTTTAGATATTACCATCTGAAATTTATCCCAGAACTCAATTAGCCTTTCTCGCCTCTCATTTCCGTTTCTAGTTCCATTTCCTCCCATAAATCTATTTTCTATGGCTTTGCCTACTACAATGTTCCAATCCCCCATGATTATTAAATATCTGCTGTCGATTCTGATGAGAACAAACTTATCACTGAGCTGTACAAACTCTCTCCCAACCTCACTATTCATAACGAAAACACTCCCGTTATATTTTTTTGTGCTTCTGTTGATTCCTGTGTTTGCCTGGCCAGGAATCCTTTATCCTCTTTCCAATTTCACTTCGCTGGTCCCCACTATAACCCATTGCATGCCCTTTTCACATTTCCGAGCTTCGCTTGCACGTTCAAACTTCTTACACTCCACGGTCATTTTGTAGTAGACTATTACCCGTTCATGGGGGTATGTTCCGTCTTTGCAACTAAATGAAAAGCAGATTGAAACTGTGTGCCGGATTGAGACTCGAACTCGGGACCTTTGACTTTCGCGAGCAAGTGCTTTACCAACTGAGCAATCCAAGCACGACTCTCTACCGGTCCCCACAGTTTTAATTCCGGCTCTACCTCGCCTCCTACCTTCCAAACTTCACAGAAGCTCTCCTTCGAACGTTGCAGAACTAGAACTTCTGGAAGAAAGGGTACACAGCAGGGGATGTTCCCAGAATTAAACTATCAGTCTACAGCTGAGTGTGCGCTGATATGAAACTTCCTGGCAGACTAAAACTGTGCACCGGACTGAGACCGGAATTCGAGACCTTTGCCATTCGTGGGCAAGAGCTCTACCAACTGACGTACCCAAGCACGACTCACGACCCGTTCCCACAGCTGTATTTCCGCCAGTACCTCGTCTCCTACCTGGTAGAACACTTATCCGTGGAAGACAAAGGTCCCGAGTTCGAGTCTCGGTCCGGTACACAGTTTTAACCTGCCAGGGAGTTTTATATTAGTTCACACTCCGCAGCAGAGTGAAAAATTAATTCTGGAAACGAAAAGCAGCTTGTTTTTTGTACCACACACGTCTTGCTTGTTTTATTCACGAAGCATCCTCAGTGGCCTAGATATTTTTTTCTCATATTTTTAAGATTATAAACAACTTTTGTAGCACAAGTTTCGTGAGGTTAAATTATCGTTTGATGTTACTTACGATTTCCGATGTTGCTAGCCCAGGTGTGTGGTCCTGGAGACCTAATGAACAAATCTCAAGGACCACACACGTGGACTAGCAACACTGGAAATCGTAAGTAACACCAAACGATAAGTTAAACTCACCGAACGTGTGCTACAAAAAATTTTCTGATCTGGAAAACGAAATAAAAACATGAGAAAATGTAACATAGTAACATGTATTACGGACCACTGAAGACGTTTCATAAACAAAAGAAGCGAAACGCGTATGGGCAGCTTCCATTCAGCTGCGAAGATGGGACATACCTCCATGAATCTTGAAGCACTAAGGAACGACTAAAAACGAAAAAAAAAACAATATTACCGTTCGTCGTTTCTTTAATGTTGTTCTCGTGATTGCCTCTCCCTCGGCAGTCCCTTCCCGAAGAATGCAATGGGGGACAAATGTGGAAACGTTTACCAACGGAGACATCAGCATTGGATTCTTTCCTTACTCAATCGTTCAGTGTATTATTAGGTCACTATATCTCAGCAGTACGGAGGATCATGTACGTTCGTCTTATGTAATGCAGTAAGTGATTGAGCTACAGAGATACGGGAATTTGGTGAACTTTCTCTCGATACTGTCACACCAAGGGCTCCAATCTGAGTTCGTGGACTACTTCGTATAGGACGCAACGTAGAACTGGCACGTACTTACCCCCGATTTCAGTGATTCCGAGTACGCCTCTGGACTTTACTCGAGAACATAAAACGTCTGGAAAGAGTGGAAGACACACGTTGGCAGGGAAACCGGCAGTACTGTAATTGAGAAGATCGTGGACTTCGCATTGCACATCAGGTTGACGATACTTAATAACCATCGCGTCAACTTTTCCAGTCATCTCCATATGGAAGGTATCAGAGACTCCCCAACTTGTTCGTACGACTTAGCATCAGAAGCTGATTATAATCACAGATTCTTTTAAGACAAATATTGATGGTGTTGAGACACCGACTAGCCACAAATTTAAGTTCCTTTATTCAAAAGGTGCCGTTACCGGTTTCGAATCATTACAATTCATCGTCAGACAGTTTTCATGCTTCATTAGAACATGTGGTGCATTTTTTTACTATTCTAATGAAAGCATGAAACCCATCTGACGAAAAATTTTAATGATTCGAAACCGGTAACGGTACCTTTTGAATAAAGGAACTTAAATTTGTGGCTGGTTGCTGTCTCAACACCATCAACATTTGTCTTCAAATAACAGTCACGGTCTCCAACCATGACATCATATGACAAAATTGCACACATTATTTTTGTGTGAGTGATTGCATCAGTTCAGTTTTTAGCGAGCAATAATTAATGGAATACTTACACTATTCCGCAAAAAATATGCAAAAGAAAAAACAGACTTCTCTTTTCACAGCAGTGTACCATTGGTCACTGAGAGACCGATAAGTCCCTAGTGATTCGATAAATGTACAGGTCATTCCCGCTTGTTAGAATACATCAACAAAGTTGGCGTAAACATCGATGTTTTCAGTTGGTCCACGAGATAGAGAAGGCAGTAGATACCGGCGTCCAGAATGCCGTGGTTTTTGACTTCCAAAAAGGGTTTAATACAGTTCCGCACCGTAGACTATAAGATACGAGCGTATGGAATTTGAGACCAGCTTTTTGATTGGATTGAGGGGCTCCTACAAAACAAAACACAGTATATCATTCGCAACGGATAGAAATCTTCATGTGTAAAAGTAAGTTGGGTCGTACTGCAGGTGAGTGACACATCATCATTACTTTCTCATATGTCGCAAGCTGCATGAAGTTTTTCGCGGATGATGCTGTTGAACACAGAGAAGTTGAAACGACATAAAATTATGGAGAAGTGCAGGAAAATCTGTAGAGGATCTACTCTCGGTTCGCGAACTGGCAGCTTACCCTGAGTATAATCAGTTATAACATATAGCCAACAAATTGACAGAAAGATCATTACTGTAAGTTTACAAGATTGCGAAACAGTAATTGGAAGCTGTAACCTGGAAACCCACGTAAAGAGCTTTTTAAAAGAAACGACCACATGAAACTAATCGCAGATAAGACCAATAATGGAGCGAGATTCACTGGAAGAACTCTCCTAAGTATAGCCCATCCACGAAACAGGTAACCTACAAAACTGTCGTCCGATCAGTAGTTGACTGCTGCTAGTTAGTCTGCGATCCATACCAGGTAACACTGACAGAGGAAATAGGGAAGATCCAGATCGGAGCAGTGCGTTTCGTCACATGTTCATCTGTAAGGGCGAAAGCGTCATGAAATTGCTTATTTAACTCCAATGTTGACTCTGCAAGAGAAGCGCTGTGTTTCACAGTTTAGATTACTGTTAAAATACCGACAATGTGCGTTCCTAGAAGAGAAGACAAATATATTAAGCATGTCCTCCTAGGATATAAGTAGCGAAAATAACATGAGGGTAAAATAGGAAAGGTTCCAGCTCATACGGTTTTTTCCTACCATTGTCCTCGTAATCCATTCACGATTGGAACAGGAAAGGAGGTACGCAAAATAACGTCCGCCTCATGCCATAAGATGGGTTGCGAAGTGTATATGTAGATGTAGTTCAAGTTTTAAGACTTCCACGAGGGTATTAAGGACAGTGACGCATCACTTTCCCCCACGTCCACTTCCCCAATCGGCCAACCATACGTGCTCTTTCAGTATCTTATTAGGAAACGGGCTATAAACGACTTAATTCACTACAGTTAATGACGGATCACAAAATGTATTGTTTATTATTGGAATTTTCCTTCTCCAAAAACGAAATCAAATTAGACTCTGATTAAAAAAAGTCCTGTATGCGACAATCCATAATGAATATCCTCACACAGAAACTACAAGTATACTGTGACCATGCTACGAATAATTAACTGAATATAAACTCGAGATGGATGCAATTTCATCCGTGTTATGTAGAAACTCACACTTCTAAACACGTTTGCATCTGAAGAAAGCTGCCGACCAACTAGGGTTGACTGAAATGTTGCGGGCTGATTGAAATGTTACGCCCAGCCACGCAACAGAAACAACAACGATAATTCACAAACAAAGATTGTTTTTACCTGTCGGACACAGCTTATTAACCAGCTGTTGCTGCACTAGTATCGATACTCAGTATACAGCCAAACTTAACAATAAGCTTAAAAATACCGAAAACAGTATGACGTGTGAAGATATGGGATCCTCAGTATGTACTCAACAACAATTGTGGTCAGATCTTGACATGAAAAGAACAAAACCTGTGCGTCTCCTACCAGGCAATACACCACTCCAACCATTGAAAACAACTGCGCGTCAGATTTATTTCCACGTTTCCTGCTGTTTGCTGGGTTTAACATACTTCGTAGGCATTTCCCGTATCCATCAGTATTTTGTTGTACATCCATGTAATGACCGTGTACACATGGGGGCGACCAAAGGCTCAAAAGTATGCTATTGAAACATTGCACTGGTTGGTGGATGCTTTTCAGCATCTCACACGGTGAAACACGTTTCATGTAGCGGTCTGCGTTGGAGTCATTGCGCTATTTAAATGTAATATCTACATTTATCTACTCTGATAATTTGGGAGCTGTAAGTATGGTTCTATTCTCAAATAAAAGAAAGATAAGACTGTTGTTTTCCGTGACGCGTACACTATGAGCTTTAGTCAAACGGTCAAACTGTAAAAGAAAGTATGCTGGAAAAGAAACCAAGTTAGATTACTTGTAAATAATAGATTTCAGCTATCAGTCGTCCCTTTGAATTTTTTTCGCAGATCTAGATATCAGCTAGAAACTAGTCATTCTCAGTGCAGTACCGTTATTGATTAATGCAGGTAATGCCTGTTGGTCGGCCTTCATCCACAGTTCATTGAATATGATATGTATTCAATGAACTGTGGATGAAGCCCGAACAACAGACACTACATGCATTAATCAAAAATGGTAGTGCATTGAGAATGACTAGTTTCTAGCTGAAATCTAGGTCTGCCAATAAAATTCCAAAAGGACGACTGATAGCTGAAATCTGTTATTTACAAGTCAGTAAAACAGTGTTTGCGTGCAACAGCCTCTGAATGGAGGATAACCTGATCAAGTTAGATTACCTCGTCCCGTTGAAGTTAACTCTGCTAGAAATGACAGTCTTTGCTTTGGGATGGCCTTATTCAAGCAACTACACTTGCAATCGTTTCGATTGATTTAGAGAAACCATAGGATTGCTGGAAAGGGTGGTCAACCCGCTAAAGAAATTCATGTCCGTGACTCATCATTCAAAATGGCTCAAAGCACTATGAGACTTAACATCTGAGGTCATTAGTCCCCTAGGCTTAGAACTACTTAAACCTAACTAACCTGTCCGAGGCAGGATTCGAACCTGCGACCGTAGCAGCAGCGCGGTTCCCGACTGAAGCGCCTAGAACCGCTCGGCCGGACTCATCATCACGCCACGTTGTTTGCACACAAGGGAATCACAGCAGTGGAATATTTCCTTCGCTGAATGACTGGTAACACCGATAATTTTGATCAAGAATCGTAATCATTATTCTGAAACCAACTAATAATTTGGTGGGCTCTGAGTTCTCGTAAATCTCAGTTAAATGTTATTTTACATCACTGTGAAGGAAGTAAGCGACTACAAGGTTCTCATTTCTGTACCGTATCGATTCAGAAAGTGTGTCTGTTCATGATAGGCTATGTACCGTGACTGGCCGCTTTTTCTTCGTCCAGATACTGTAACAAGTAAATAATTTTTCGTTTTCAGATTTTCGATTTCTTTTGTGGTAGAATATTCGAAGGAAAATATTAAATCCTCGTCTAGCCTCCGTCAAATATATGGTAAACAACAAAGCAAGCATTAAAGTAAAGTTTAAGAAGTCATTGCTATTACACGCAAGATGGCGCCGAGAACATACTAACTTCCGGTGTCACCAGACGACGCCACCGCGAAGAAACAATCTCAGTGATGGACAGCAGCCAGTCATGGAAAGCAGCATCCCATCCCGATCCGCTTACCTATGCAGCTGGCATTCTTAGGAAGTGTTAAGGCAAGCAAACATTCTGCCAGACCAGTCAGTGCCTTTGCGGGTCAAGGTGGTGTTCACGTTAGAAGAGGGACTTTGAACGTATGGTGAAAGTTGGTTGTGTGATAACCTTTGTATGAATTTTTCTTGTTTTGGATCTCTGAAATCGCTTTCGTAATACTTGAATCGCTGGACATGTGCGCACAGCCTCTTCAGTGATGCTGTGCCGCAGAAAGAAGATCAGAGGTGATCTTTGCTCTGCCAAATTACCCGCCAGATTTATCTGCCGATCGCGAGGAGATGAGAGGAAAGGAGACGCAGTGGAATTTTTGTCACCAACAGCTAGCGTTAAGCTATCTACAGACTCAGATTCACTTTCAGATCAACTTTCACTGAAACTCACAAAAACAAATCGAAACAGATTAACATTCAATGGCGCCTAGGTTCAAACATATCCTCACTAGTTGTGTTCTGGTACGAAAGGACGCTAGCCATCTGGACGGGCGGTCTTCGCTGCATACCAGCAGACAGCACGTCATTCCTTCCTGGAGTTCGCAACTGGCAAAACTCACCTATTACGTAGATGACTGATTCTTTGTTTGGAATTTGGGGAAACAAACTGAAAGTTCTCACCCCCGGTTAATGAAACCAACTTGCAGTTTTAAAAGACGAACGAGTGCAGTGCTTGTTGCTGTCAGAAAACAGGTATTTAAACTATCCTTGTAGTTGGCCACAATGCACAAGGGCAATCCCAACACAGTGAAGTGAACCAATTGGCTATATAACAAGTTATATTTATTTTTAAATGGATCATCTAACCAGGACAAGTCATAGGACAAATTAAAGGATCTTGAAATCTATGTCAAGACTGAGATTAACAGTTACATACTTGCTCTAATGATTGACGTAAAACATAATGAAATTAACATGAGCGAAGTTCTATGATACTCAAAATTACAAAATAACGCAAACACTCTGAGGAGATACCAAAAAGTGTGGAAGGCTGTATGGAACAAGGGCAACAAGATCTGCTTATCTGAGCAGCTCGCTGAATCAAAGTTCACCTTACAACAAGCAGCCACAAATTATAACCAGTCAGCAACAGAAGCTGCGCAACAAAGTTTGCAAATAACGAGCTGCACAGAAAATGGACTGCGCTACCACTATTGCAACACCTGCATTCCCTTAAACAGTTAGCGTACACCCGTCAGCACCAAACCGTGCCCTGAGATGAGCTCTTCACTGTGACAGCCCAGAGCAGAATGCCCAAAATCTTAGTTCACAGCCTTCAACTGCCTACCCTCAAAAAATTCTACACGGACAGAGCGACTCCATGCTGTTGGCAATGTGACAGGTGAGAACTGTTACTAAATTAAAGGAAAAGTATGCTAAAGCACAAGTAACTTCCTTCCTTTTGCGTACAAGATGCATGTTTTTAAACATGAAGTTGTTAGTGGTTCGAAGCAGTGTCTTCGTGATTGTCAACCTTATATGTCAAGAACACTGCCAAGAGCAGCGCAATACTACTGGCTAAACCAAGCTTTTAGAGTGAAAGCAACTGACTCTCCCGGTATGCTCAGACGGCTCAAATGGTTCAAATGGCTCTGAGCACTATGGGACTCAACTGCTGAGGTCATTAGTCCCCTAGAACTTAGAACTAGTTAAACCTAACTAACCTATCACAAACATCCATACCCGAGGCAGGATTCGAACCTGCGACCGTAGCGGTCTTGCGGTTCCAGACTGCAGCGCCTTTAACCGCACGGGCACTTCGGCCGGCTGCTCAGACGGTGCCGTGGTGTCTGGCTGTTTGACGTACACGCAAAAAGGCAGAACTGTCATCCCCACTTATTCACTGGGGGCTGTGGGGCGGCCGCGCTGTTCAGTGACCACACGGGGCGCAAGCACCTGCCCAGCATTCAGTAGTTGTGGAGTGTGTTGCTTTCCGACTCCGGCAAAACAAAACTTGGTGTATCCCCAGGGGAGGCTCTCGTGACTGAACGAGACCCGACGAAAACAGCCACAGAGACGTATCCGGCGCTACATCCAAGCTTGCCTTGTGAGTGCAAGGCTGCCTTCCCAACGTACTCCTGTATCCCGACTGTAATAACCACGAAACATACCATAAACTGAAAAAATATCTCATAGCGATAAGTGACTGTAACATCACCAAACAATGACATTTTTTCCTTGATAGTTGGAAAACGCTGTGGCTGTTTCATTAAGTGTCACGTCAGATATAACTGCAAAGAGCGACACTTTTTGGAAGAATGACTTATTTCACCGAAAGAGCTTCGGGCCTGAGCCCATCGTCAGTTGGCAGCTGTATACTGAAGTGACAGAAGTCATGGGACAGCGACAGACACATATGGAGGTAGTATGGAGGTAGTATCGCCTACACGAGGTATAAAACGGCAGTGCATTGGCGGAACCGTCACTTGTACTAAGGTGATTCACGTGAAAAGGTTTCCGATGTGATTACAGCCGCATGATGGGAATTAACAGACTTTGAACGCTGAGTGGTAGTTGGAGCTAGGTACATTGGACAATCCGTTTCCGAAATCATTAGAAACTTCAATATTCCGAGATCCCAAATGTCAAGAGCGTGGCTAGAATATCAAGTTTTAGGCATTACCTCTCGCCACGTACAACGCATTCGCCAACGGCCTTCACTTAACGACCGAGAGCAGCAGCGTTTGCATAGAGTACTCGGTGCTAACAGACAAGCAACACTGCGTGACATTACTGCAGAAATCAGTGTAGGACGTACGACGAACGTATCCATCTCTCTTGGGCTCGTGACAATATCAGTTGGACGCTAGACGACTGGAGGACGGTTACCCGGTCAAATGAGTCCCGATTTCAGTTGGTAAGAGCTGACGGTAGGGTTCGAGCGCGGCTCACACTGCGAAGTCACGGACCCAAGTTGTCTACAAGGCACTGTGCAAACTGGTGGCGGTTCCATAATGCTGTGTCCTGTGTTTACGTCGAATGGACTAGGTCCCCTGGTCCAACTAAATCGGTCATTGACAGGAAATTGTTTTTTTTCCGGCTATTTGGAGATCATTTGCAGCCATTAATGACCTTCATGTTCCAAACCACGATGCCACGTCACCGGGCCACAACTGTTCGCGATTGGTTTGAAGAACATTCTGCACAATTCGAACGAATGATTCGGCCACTCAGATTGCCCCACATGAATGGCATCGATCATTTATGAGACATGAGACAGAGGTCATTTCGTGTGTAACATGTTACACCGACAATACTTTCGCAATTTTGGACGGCTATAGAGGCAGCATGGTTCAGTATTTCTGCAGGTGACTTCCAACGAGTTGCTGAGTCCTCCATGCCACGATGAGCTGCTGCACTATGCTGCGTGATACGATATTAGGAGGTATACTTTTGTCACCTCAGTGTACTGTGGCAAACTATTCATGATTTCTCTTGATCACAGTAGCTTTCACAATATACAAAAGGCCTCCACATTTTCTTTACTTGAGAAATGGTTTTTCTTTATACATTACAGCTTAGGGGTCTGCGTCACTGATGTAAGACACATTGATGATGAGATAGACTAAAGACGAGATGGTGACACACAGGTTTATACCTGACGTCACCTCAGCCAGTGATTTTATTGGCTGTACCGAAGAACAAGATTCTACAATCCCTGACTATTTCTACGTTTATGATGAATATTATTGATAAGATTAATCTCCTTAGCTTATTTCATCGTGAATGCTGTCCATTTAACTAATAAAATATTGTGCCAATGCCTGTTGAAAGATTCTTCCAGTGGTTGATTTTGAAAGGTGGCTACACTGTGCCACTGCGCCAGAGAGTGCGCCAAAGAGTACTATTAAGCCGCCTCCACAGTGCGTGTTGAGAGTTCGTGGCAGTCAGTGCTAGTAGAGAGCACAGTGTGTGTTAAGAGCTCGTGATTGTCGTGAAGTCAGAGTGAGATGTGGTAGTAAAGAGTGTTGCATGCAGTTATTTGATGGGAGAGATAGCAGATGTTATTGTAATGAGTGCATTTCGTCAATATATATGAAGGTAAAATTTATAATGTTTTTTTTTATTAATTGTCTATCTGAAATAATGTGTCACTACAGGTTCAGTCAACAAAGCATCTGGCTTGTGTTCTTGGATTAGAGTGGAATTCTGGTTTTCTTGCGTAATTATAGTTTTCTAATTTTCTTTTGTCACGTCTGTATAGTTGGTATTTAAAAATTCTTGTCTTGTTGGAAAAGAACCGTGCCAGATGCATACGTTGAGTCACACTCCCACATACAGAACAGTTACATTTGTGCTTGGATTTTGTAGGTTTTTTAGTTGCTGGGGACTTAATTAATTAACTGTGTTTACGAAAATTTTCTTACATTGTTTGTTGCAGTCAGATAGCGTAATAATACTAGTCAGGGCCAACCGATTACGAGACGTACGTAATCGGACATACAGCTACTAAAAAAAAATCATTTTCAATTATATATATAAATTAAGCCCCCATGCACGTGGCGACCGCTGCTTCGGATCGTCCCTTGGATTCTTCTGATTGTGAAAATTGTAGACTGTAGTATTGTTGTAGCAATTTGTAGTTTAGTGATTGTAGTCTGTATTGAGTGTGTAGATTTGGTAATTAGCATTCTTCTAATGGTATTTTTCAAAATTTAATTTTTTTATTGCCTTGTATACGCGTTTGACAATTTTGTGCAATTATTTCAATTGTTCGATTGATCGTGTTTGAGGGAGTCATTGCATTTGAATGGTATTGTTGAGATAAAGAGTCACCGTGTGTAATTTTCGTACAGTGACGAATTTTTTGTATGTTTTGCAAATGATTACGCGATCGATGAAAAAGGGAAAAATGATGAATAGTGAGAATGACGAAATTGTTGACATGGCGAACTCGCCAACAGAGGAAAACAGTATGATGGATAATGAAGTGGAAAACAATGTAATAAGTCGGGAAAATAGTCCGGAACCATTTCAAAATTTTTCTCAATCAGAAAATTCACAGAATACGAGATTAACGATGGAAGATTCTGGAATAGTATCGAACACAGATAGCCTTATGGCTATGCAGAAGGAAGTTAGTTTTGTGGGAAATGTTAGGGGCGAAAAGAATTCTGAACAATTTAATATGGAGCAGTTGATGAGTGCTATATTAAATTTGGGAGCACGTATGGAAACACAGATGGGAACTTTGCGATCTGAAATTAAAACTGATATGGGAACAATGGAAACACGGTTTGGATCTGAATTAAAAACAGAGATTGGAACAATTAAAACAGAGATGGGAACTTTGGAAACACGGTTAGATTCAAGAATAGGGACATGTTTCAAAAATATGAAAGATGAATTAAAGAAAGAAATCAGGGAAGAAGTACAACCGATTCTGAATTCTCACAATAATAGATTAATTGCAGTAGAAATCAGACAAAGGGAACAGGATAGAGAACAGGAAGAAAGAGATCGCGTGATAGTACAGAATTTTTCAGAGTTAAATTTACAACGTGCAAAGGATAAGGAAGAAATATTTGAGAGAATCGAAGGATCCGTACCAGATGACAGATTAAATAACCTAACACAACAATATGAACAGCTAGCTACCAAATGTGACAATACTGAAACCCGAGTCGCGACACTTACGGAAGACGTAAATAAACAGAAAGAACAATTTGGTGACTTATCGGAAAGAGTGGAGGAAATTTCAGATAAACTGACAAATCTTAGTTTACATGGGGACAGAGATTCGGATGATACAGCTCCATTACCATTTGCAGAAACCGAAGAATACCAGAACATAAATAAGCATGTTGAAAATCAGGGAAAATTTAATGAACGCGTGAAAAGGGAATTTGAGGCATTACGAAAGCAAGTCAAGCTGATCGAAGGGGAATTTGTAGGAAAAGATAGCAGAAGAAATTTAGAATCACAGGTAGCAGAAGGGTTTGAAGAAAATAATTTGTTTCATTTACGGGATGCAACAAGAGAGCGCCAGGCGCGCGAACTTTACAATAATCGACATTCGGACCGGGACAGACGCGGTAGGTCTTTGTCGCCACGAGGCGAAAACTTTGATTATAAACACTTTTTGACTGTCCGGAAATTTAAGATCTTCCGCAATTCTAAGAATGACATACATCCATGTGCATGGCTAGATCAATTTATGTACGCACTTCCACCAAATTGGCCACTAAGTCACAAACTAGAATTCATGTGTGGATATTTAGAAAACGAACCGGCGACGCGGATGCGCGCACTCATTAGAGATTGCAATAATTTAAATGATTTTTATCATGCATTTCTATCGGCATATTGGTCCGAAAACACGCAAGACAGAGTCAAACACAGTCTTATTATGCAGCGTAATTTCAAACAGTCTGAGTTCCGCACGCCGGCAGAGTACTTTGAAGACATGATTCGAAAGAATCAGTTCCTGTCCAACCCTTATAGCCCGACTGAATTAATTCGCATTTGCTTAACTAAGTTGCCGCAATCCATAAGACAAATTGCTTTAGCTGGAAGATGTAAAGACGACATTGAGACTTTTAAGACTTTGTTGCAAGAACTTGAGTATGACAACGATGACGGGACCTCTTGTAACTTTTTCAGTAACAGTAATTACAATAGATTTTCAGAGAAAAGTGATAGTGGTCGGAACGGACGTTATAGCGGTAATTTTGAGAATGACAGACGTAACAGACACGACAATAGATACCAGCCCTATGACAATAACAGACGTTCTAACAGAAATTACACAGACAACTATAACAACGGTAATTCGTATCGGAATGATCAATCATACGGAAACAGTAATCGGTATTATCAAGACAGAAATTATTCAAACAGTAATAGAAATTCTTACTACAGAAACAATCAGGGCAGTAGATACAACAATAATTTCAGAAGTGACAGTCGAAATTACACAAGGAGTAGTTATGCAGACAGACAGGAAAACAGAAATTTTAATAACAGACACAGCCAAGAATTTGCATCTGACAGACAGGAGGGACCTAATTGGCATCCTCCACGTGACAGAACTTCTGAGAGACAAGTGCAAATCGTTGAAATTGATCCGCGAAATGACGCGAATAATCAAAGACGTGACGCAAACAATCGACAATGACTTGTAGCTTCGGCTTCTGGCAGCAATATAGACGGTTCAGAAAGTAATGACACTACGACTTTACACTACGTACGCCTGGAAGACATGAGAGACATTTTGTTAGACGAAAAGGAAAATAATGTAGACGCATTTTTACATCCTGTTATTGAAGTATGTATGGGTAAGAATACGTTCACTGCAGTATTAGATTCTGGGAGCCCATTGAATGTCATTAGTGAATCAGTTTTTCGTATATGTGTAAGAACTATTGCTTGTCCTGTGTTACCTATTTCTAAAACTACAATTCGAGGTGCGATTTCTGGAAAAAGTGTGGAAGTCAAACAACAGACCAACTTAAATTTCGTTTGTCAAGGATACGAATTTTCTGCTAATTTTATTATTGTTCCATTACTCAGTACACAAATTATATTAGGTATGGAGTTTCTTAACGCACATAAGGCAATTTTGAACTTTAAAGAAGGAAGTGTAAATTTGACTGTTGCTGGAATGCCGAAATGTTTAAAATTTTTCGAGTGTTTAACAAGATCTGAACCAGATGCAAAATGTTTAAGGTTTCTTACTTCTGATGTTTTCGTTGAGCATTATGACGACAATGTGTTTATTCATGATAATGACAATAGATACAGAGACGCGATGGATGATATAATTAATAGCGAAGAATTAATTAATGAAAAGGTTAAGAAAGCTGAAGTGCCAGATGACGTTGCAAGAGAAGAGCTGCACCACATTTTGACTTCACATGCTACAGTGTTTAGTCATCACACAGGAACTATAAAAGGCTTACAATATTCATTTAAAGTAAAAGAACACACACCATTTCGCGGGAAAACGTACGCTATTCCTTTGGCTTACAGAGACAAGGTTAAGAATGAACTTCAGTACATGTTAGATCAGGGCATTATTGAGCCTGCAGTCAGTCCTTATACTAGCCCATTACACGTTGTTCTTAAAAAGGATGGATCAATTCGTCTGGTTCTGGATTCCAGACAGATAAATAATATCATTATTCCTGAAACTGACCGCCCACAAAATTTAGATGAACTTCTTCAACATTTCCATGGAATTAAAGTTTTGTCCACGATTGATATGCGCGCAAGTTTTTGGCAAATAGAACTCCACCCTGACTGTAGAAAATATACTGCCTTTTTAGCCTTTGGTAACTGTTACCAATTTCGGAAATTACCGTTTGGACTTACTGTATCTTCAGCAGCATTTATTCGTAGCCTAAATGAAATTTTACCTGTTTATCTTCGTGACAATATTACTTCATATGTTGACGACATTCTTATTGCTAAACGTTCTTGGAGTGAACACAACAAAATTTTGGACTCATTATTACGTATCTTTGCAAAAGTTGGCATGACAGTGAACTTGGAAAAATCTGAATTTGGTCGTTCACAGGTGAAATTTCTCGGTCACATTATTTCTACAGAAGGTATTCTCCCTGATCCAGAGAAATTAGATGCTATTCGTAATTATGCTGTTCCTACTACAAAACGTGATGTTCGTAGTTTCCTTGGTGTCTGTAATTTTCTTAGACGCTTTGTTAAATTGGACGATTTGGCCACACCACGTTTATGTGAACTATCTGGAAAGAAATCTAATTGGTGTTGGGATGAGGAAGCTCAGTCAGAATTTGAACAACTTCGTGATGCTTTAGTTGCTGCTCCACTTCTTTCACATCCAGATTTATCTAAAGAATTTTGTTTGGCGACGGACTCATCATACAAGGGCCTAGGGGCACACTTATTTCAAGAGATAGAAGAAAACGGCGTTGTAGTACAGAAGACTATTGCATTTGGAAGTCGTGTTCTCTCTAAATCAGAAAAGAATTATTCGATTACGGAACTTGAAGCTTTGGCTGTTGTATGGGCTTTCACAAAATTTCGCACATTTTTGTTTGGCAGACATACTAAGGTTTACACCGATCATCGAGCTCTGGAATTTCTTATGTCAACAAAATTAACTCACGGCAGATTGTCACGATGGGCGTTGTACCTACAGGAGTTTGATTTCAGTATTGTTTACATACAGGGTTCTTCAAATATTGTTGCTGATGCTTTATCACGTGCACCTATGGGTTTGAAACAAAGTGCTGAAGAGGACTGCAAGGAAAACAATTATTGTTTGATGTATATTCAAGGTGTTGCGTTTGAGAACTTTATTTCGTCTTCGCTCCAGGATATCGCTAAGGAGCAAAATAAGGATCCAATCTGGAAGGACATTAAGGAGAAGTGGAGGAGAAAGGAAAGCGTAGCGATTAGACAGCATTATCTAGTTCGCAATGACATTCTTTTTAAACGAAAATCGGTCGACAACTCCGTTTGGTTAGTTTGTATTCCTGATGAGTGGGTCAATAAATTGATTTGGTATACGCATCTCAGTTATGCACACTTTGGTCCCCGAAAATGCTTTCATAAATTACGAGAAAATTGTTACTTCAGTAATATGGAAAAACGTATTCGATCTGTTCTTGCCAAATGCAAATTATGTCAAATGGCTAAGCCTCCAACGATTTCTCACAGAGCACCGTTGTTTCCCGTCATTCCAGCGAAATTAAAGGAGATGGCTGCAGTCGATTTGTTTGGTCCAGTGGTTCGTTCTACTAATGGTTTTGCGTACATTTTCGTAGCAGTGGAGTTGACGTCAAAATATGTGTGTTTTACACCTTTACGCAAAGCAACAGCTCGTTCAGTATCTAATGCTTTCATCAAACATTTTCTTAAAGAAGTTGGTCATGTTGACAAGGTTATATCAGATAATGGATCACAGTTTCGTTCTAAAATTTGGCTTCGTACTCTACACCGTCGTAAAATTAAACCAATTTTCATTTCACTTTTTCACCCTCAATCTAACGCTTCAGAGAGATGGATGAAGGAAATCAATAAATTGTGCCGTCTTTATTGTCATCAGAATCACAGAACTTGGGATCAGTATCTTCATATTTTTCAAAACATTCTGAATGAACTTCCTAATGACTCAACTTCTTTACCGCCTCTATTGATATTAAAAAATAAAGCACCGACAAATCGCATTTCTGAAATCGTTCCTTTTCCGCCTTCACGGAAACTGCGGCATTCTGAAGTTGTTAACCTGTCTCTACAAAATATTGCATCTGCGGCTGCTAGAAGAAAGAAATCGGCGAAGCGTCCTGGTCGTTTAAAAAATTTGTCGGTTGGTCAAAAGGTATTAATTAAATCCCACCGTTTGTCTCACAAAGGAAAAGGCTTGTGTCGCAAATTTTTTCTGCTATATAACGGTCCATATAGAATTCGCAAAATTATTCATGATAACACTGTTGAAGTAGAAACTCTTAAATCACGACGCTCCAAGGGAATACATCATATATCAAACGTTAAAATTTTTGTGGAATAACATACTTTTGAGAAACTGACAGCTAGATGTAAACATGCGGAGAGTACAAGGATACCGCGCTGTGTTTTGGCGGCGGCACATACTCAAAGCAACAGTCAAGTCTGCGCGCCGCACAAGGCAGTCGTTGACCGCGAACAATAGCTTCCTACGTCACGCGCCTACAGCTGATCGAGCGCTCAGTGCGAATGCACTGACAGCCGTAAACAAACACACAGTCTAATTTCTCCGACTAAATTCTGTATAAAGCTATAGTGACTTGATGAATTGTGTTATTAACATTCAGTATTTTTCAGGATACGGTTGTATAAAATATTTAAGAACTACAGGTAAATTCTGTGTGTCTCCGACGTTAAGACGACTTGCTATCGAGAAAATTTCAGAAAGAATGTAATTTCGAAGAAGAAACTAATAAACTAAAAAAGGTAACTGTTAATTGAGTTCATTTTTCAGGTAACATGTTTCCACTTAGGTACGTACTTTAGACGTAATTTGCTGCTCGCGATTACGTGATTCATGCCTTGTGCTAAATTTTATGTTCTATGAAATTACTTGTGAAGCGACGTGCTTGCGTACGTTAACTGATTTTGACAACGATTATTAATGAACTGGGTTGTGACTTGTATATATTATACATCGCTTGGCTACACTGCTTTTTCACTGATGTCATTTTTTTTTTAATTATGTGCCTGCTGTGCTTATTTATTTGAATTATAATTGTAACCTGATTTATTGTGCTGATGTGTTTAGGTATGTAAGTTATACTTTGTGATTTATCTGCTTGCGCCTTCATGTTTATTTATTAGGATGACATATGAACATTTATTTGCTTATGCTGATATGATGCTAATGACTTGTTTATTACGTAAGATATATGTTTACTGCTATGCGTATGGATTACATATTTACACATTTCTGTTTTGTTGCCATAACTGCTCTTTAATTTGGTATATAGAAATGCTGATATACTGTGTATGAACATAGAGTTTAGGTCACATTACTGTATTAATTATAGATTGTTCGCTTGGCAGAGCCTCGTTGTAGGAATTGTGCTGCATCCACTTGTTGACATTCTGTTCTTTACTGGTCTATTTACTCGCTATTGCTTGTTTTGCTTACGCTCAGTGCCTTATATTTTTAAGATAAGAAAATTCACTGCTATAATTCGACGAACGACATTAGTACAAGAAAGTCATTGAAGTCACATGAGCTGAGGTTTTATGGAAGCTGTATAAATTTATGCAAATAGGAAGGAGGCTAACGACATGACAGACCGAAACTAGGTTTTGACCATTAACAATTATTAGACTGCATTTTTCGTAAGCAATTGAAATAAGGAAGTGACACTTGACACAAAAAATACTCCACATGTTTGCTTTTGCTATGATTCTTGAAGTGGTGTACACACTGTGAAATATTATGATTATTCACACTCCGTAATCGTACTTAATTACTGAGAGTTATTCGAACTAAGTCTGTTAGAGGTCAGGTATGCATTTCTTTTATTTAATGATGGACAAGGAACCAAAATGTATCTTATAATTGATAATGAGTAGAAAATTTGGGTCAGATGGATTACACAGAGGTTGTGTGTGGACACGGTGTCTTCGGATTGTATGGGATGCTGAATTGAAGTTGCGTTAGGATTTTATCTGTTCTTGTTCGAGGAGACTGACTAGAGGAAAGAGTTGTTATTGAAGTGAAATGATATTGGTGCTGAGGTTTATATTTATCGATGTATTATTATAGGTATTGAGAGTATATGAAGTTGTTTGTGGACAAGAGGTAAGGTGATATTGGTGCTGAGGTTTACATTTATCGACGTATTATTGAGGTATTATTGAGATTATGTGATACTGATGATTATTGGAGTCTTGGTGGATAAGAGGTAAAGTAAGTGAGGAGCATATTTTTTTTGTTGGTCTTATGGAACAAAGAGGATGAAGAGAGCAGACTAAAACACTAAAGTAGAAAGAAGACAGTCTATACACACACTTTGTTAAATCACTAAGCAGTATATACTTTTTTTTGGAGAGAGGAAGTAATTGCATATCTTCGCTCACTGACAGTTGTTCAACAACAGTACATTTGATCTGGCTTGGCAAACATTGGTCTTGACATGATGACTATGACGTTGACTAACTATTATTGACTGTTATACATTGCTGCCAGTACTACTTGATACACATGATGAACATCAGATTTTGACAGAATTACATTTACACAGTTAACACTATTCAGTTACACAGTAGTACTTAATGTGGATGAGAGATGAGTGAGTGTGTTCTGTGTGTTTTCCTTTACTAATCCTAACCACCTATCTCCTAAATATTATTTTATTTGTTGGTAGTGGCTTGCACTGACACCCATAAATATTATAGGTTTACTGGTATTTGTGTATTGTAATAGTTAATAGGACAATTATCTGACATCATTTGTGTGTTTGTTATGATTTGTATGTTACTGTAAAAGCATTTGTATGTGCATTCAAACTGTTGTTCATGCCTGAACTGTCTGATTAGTGAAGATAAATATTCTGAACTGTTACCTGCACTTTTTCAACATGATGTGTGACATTTAGTCATGTTTAATTTCTGCTGAAGAACTGTGTGATTAGTGATTCTAAAAAATTATGGACTGTTATTTGTACCTTTTCTACATGATTGGTGCCACTAGGACATGTTTAATTTGTGCTCATAAACTCTGATGAACAGTGTGATCAGTGCTAGTGAGTTTGATGGAACTGCTTCTGCTGAGAGATGTGACTTTTTGCTGTCTGCACCTACTCAATATTGCTGGATGCCACTGACAGACTGCGTCTACTGAAGAGATGTCCCCTGTTGCTGTGTGCACCTGATCAACATTGCTGATGCCACTGATGGACTGCTTCTACTGAAATGGTGTCACTTGTTGCTGTTTGCACCTGCTCAACATTGCTGGGTGCAACTGATGAACTGTTTTTACTGAAATGAAGTCACTTGTTGCTGTCTGCACCTACTCAACATTGCTGGGTGCCTCTGATGGACTGCTTCTACTGAACTAATGTGACTTGTTGCTGTGTGTACCTCTTGAACTTTACTGGGTGCCACAGATGGAATTGCTTCTACTGAAATAATGTCACTTGTTGCTGTCTGCACCTGATCAACATTGCTGATGCCATTGATGGAACTGTTTCTACTGAAATAATGTCACTTGTTGCTGTCTGCACCTGCTCAACATTGCTGGGTGCAACTGATGAACTGCTTCTACTGAAATGATGTCACTTGTTGGTGTCTGCACCTACTCAACATTGCTGGGTGCAACTGATGAACTGTTTTTACTGAAATGAAGTCACCTGTTGCTGTCTACACCTGCTCAACATTGCTAGGTGCAACAGATGGAACTGTTTCTACTGAACTAATGTCACTTGTTGGTGTCTGCACCTGCTTAACATTGCTGGGTGCATCTGATGGATTGCTTCTACTGAATTAATGTGACTTGTTGCTGGGTGTACCTGCTAAACTTTACTGGGTGCAACTGATGGACTGCTCCTACTGAAAAGATGTCACCTGTTAGTATTTTTTTTTTTGTATAAACTAATCATTGAAGGCATTTTATGTGAACATTTGTATAAACTGATTTTTTGTATATTGTGTAAACTATTATGTAAAGCCACATGTATGAAAAGAAGTTGTATTGCTTACTGTATTTCATATATTAGGTTAGTAAAAGGTCAGTGCAAAGCCAAAATTTTAACTAATTATGTGATATTTAGGTATTAATATTATCTTTTATTTTTGTCTGTATTTTTCTGGACGAATTTGGTGGTATTTTCACCACCAATGCTGGCAAAAATACCATCAAATTCTGGCCTGTGGAGGAGGGGCATATGAAAGGTGGCTACACTGTGCCACTGCGCCAGAGAGTGCGCCAAAGAGTACTATTAAGCCGCCTCCACAGTGCGTGTTGAGAGTTCGTGGCAGTCAGTGCTAGTAGAGAGCACAGTGTGTGTTAAGAGCTCGTGATTGTCGTGAAGTCAGAGTGAGATGTGGTAGTAAAGAGTGTTGCATGCAGTTATTTGATGGGAGAGATAGCAGATGTTATTGTAATGAGTGCATTTCGTCAATATATATGAAGGTAAAATTTATAATGTTTTTTTTTATTAATTGTCTATCTGAAATAATGTGTCACTACAGGTTCAGTCAACAAAGCATCTGGCTTGTGTTCTTGGATTAGAGTGGAATTCTGGTTTTCTTGCGTAATTATAGTTTTCTAATTTTCTTTTGTCACGTCTGTATAGTTGGTATTTAAAAATTCTTGTCTTGTTGGAAAAGAACCGTGCCAGATGCATACGTTGAGTCACACTCCCACATACAGAACAGTTACATTTGTGCTTGGATTTTGTAGGTTTTTTAGTTGCTGGGGACTTAATTAATTAACTGTGTTTACGAAAATTTTCTTACATTGTTTGTTGCAGTCAGATAGCGTAATAATACTAGTCAGGGCCAACCGATTACGAGACGTACGTAATCGGACATACAGCTACTAAAAAAAAATCATTTTCAATTATATATATAAATTAAGCCCCCATGCAATTTTTCTTTCTGATTAAATGAGTTAACTATATGCCAGTATACGTATTCCGTCTACCAATTCAACATTAAAGAAGTTAAACTGACAGCTCGCTATAAAGGCCGTAGATCTGCCATCATCAGTAAGCTTCACAATAGGATTAAGGAAAAATACAGTAACAAAGACAGCTCCCGGAAGCAGCACTGTAGCAATAACCTCCTCCTCCTACCCACAAATCTTTCTGCATACCATTCATTGGTAAGGCGTCATATCAAACTGGAAAGTAGTTACGTGTTAAAAGAACTAGATTAGTTTTTCCTCAAATAATAAAATGAAAGATAAACTAACTCTTAACTTAAATTTAAATAAAGGGTAGTTCCAATAAATCTGGAGTTCTTAAACTAAAAGATTCAGTGTATCTCAGATGGTATAATGGCCAAAGTGGTATGAGTTCCAACGTTAGTTACAGAATTTGTTCTATTGTGATATTTAGAAATAACTTCTGCTGAGGCTGTGATCCTACCGCGGCGTGTTTACGGCAATCAATTTAAAGCATGAGTGGCAAATTGAAAATTATACTTGGACTGGCTTGTAAGTCTACACAGTGCTTTCAAGATGGTGTGTCGTCAGTGGCGAGTTGCTAATTAATGAAAAGATTCGTTCTGAATAGTAACGTGAAAAAAATTGGCTCTTTAGCATCTATTATTCTCATGGAGTGATGGAAGGAAGCCGTAAAAATCTGTCTGGGTATCCGAATAGTATTATTATATTCACTCAGTACGGTGTTTAATTTTTCGTGAGGTGGTACGCAGGTTGGAAGCGAATACCGTAGCACTGCCATTTCAGTAGCAAGAAGTCTCTGGAAAGAAAATTAAGTCGTGCTGATATATTAATTCGATTCATTAATCTCTTTCCTTACGATCAAAAAACACCCCTCACTCTCACTTGAAATTAATTACAATTTACGTTGAGAAGAAAAACGAAACTGGTCGGCCAGTACAGAGCGTTAAACGCTTGAATTCGAGATACGCAGGCTAGTCACGTAGAGAACGAATACGCGCGCTGGGTTAACAAGCGACGATTTATAGCACTGGACAGCCCAGTGTGCAAGCCAAGGTCTTTCAGCTCCTATTACAGACAGTGCTGGACTCGTTCGCAATTTTCTAACTCGGAAACACAATATTTAAACAAGTGAACATGATCACACAGAGAATACTTAATATATACAAACGTGTGTGAACAGTCGTCCCCTAGCGGTGTTCTACCCGGCACAAAACTGTATTTCCATATAACCACTGTTGTGGGAATGGAGAATAGGATTTATAAGCATACAAAAGGAAATGTTCTAGAACAGAAGGTCTCTTGGAAGGCATAGGAGTGCCGACAGACACTACGTCTCTTTCTTTTCTTTAATGTTTGTTCCTCCGACTGTGCAGTGTGTGCAACTCTGCCGTTCAGTCGTATCATCTTGCGCACACAGAAAACGACGTCAAAGCCGTCATCGATGACTATTTGCAGCAGGGAAAGACAACACTTATTTGGTTTCTTCTCGCAATGAAAACTCCTGGAGTAAAAAAAATAGGTCTGTGAGAAGACCTCCTCCTGGAAAATACCAAAGAGAACCCGTGATGTGAAGGGGCCAAAGGTTTCGTCACCTGTCTAAACCCGGCTCAGTCTGACGATTTGATGCTGCGGAAATTAGCCTGCCCTTCAGCCAACAAGGAAGACAAAGTTTATAAAATTCCAGCAAAAATGTGTACCCATCTTATGGAATTTAGCTGCTGAACCTCTGCTAGAGTTTCTGAACCCAATCAGATTGGCTGATGACACTTTCCTTACGTTCATGATGTAGTGTTTGTGGTATTATGTTACATACCCAATATGTCAGAAAGCTCCTCACAGACACATGTGACTATGGAGAGTTAGTGTGTGTAGAAAATGGTTCAAATGGCTCTGAGCACTATGGGACTTAACATCTGAGGTCATCAGTCCACTAGAACTTAGAAATACTTAAACCTAACTAACCTAAGGACATCACACACATCCATGCCCGAGGCAAGATTCAAACCTGCGACCGTAGCGGTGGCGCAGTTCCAGACTGAAGCGCCTAGAACCTTTCGGCCACTCCGACCGGCTAGTGGGTGTAGAACATGTAGTATTACACTGGGGGAAGCATGTGGATCTCAGAAACAGACCAACACATAATGATAATCTTTGGCTAAATATAAGGATTACAGTGACAGGAGCTGAAACTTATCAAGCAATGAAAGCTATGAAACTACAGGGTTGCCTGCTAAGACGTGAGCAATTTATGGGTGCAATCCATCGGAAGGTAAGTCAACAGAGGCAAGGACGCCTGTACGATAATTTGTGGGAGGGGTGGAGGACACTAAGACCTGTGGGTATGGAATATTTTCAATATTTTAGAAGGCGAATCGCGATTTGTAAGTAGCCACAAAAGAGTTCCAGTTCAGACACTGTTAAAAACTTTGTCGTCTTACCAAAATACTAGGCGATGGTATTCATATTCTTTAAAAAAAGAGTACACTTTGTTGGAAGGAAAACACCTGATTACATTATATTTTTTCCACTCAGAGCGGTAAAATTAACACCAATAAATGAAACTACAGGGAAGGGGAAAGAGTTGCAATACATCAATGCTGATCTGCTTCAGTCAAAAAGGGAAGAAAGGAGATTCAATCTGTGTGTCCATGATAGATAAAGAATATTTTTTCCTTCCCCTTCATATTAACTGAAGAATGGCACGGATCCGTTTATAGTATGTAAAGGTAATTTCAAAGTACCTCAAGGAAATAAGATAGCACCGTTCCTTTTTTCTTTTCTAAATGTGTATAAATGATCTAGCAGAACGCTTCTAAAGCTCTTTAAGATAGTTCGTGGATGATACGGTTGTCCATAAGATAGTAGCAACCTCAGAAGACAGTATCGATTTGCAGAATGACCTGCAGAGGATTGATGAATGGTGCAGACTCTAATGGAATGTAGCCGAATTAAGGGAGACGATGATAGTAAGATTAGGAAATGAGGCACCAAAAGCAGTAATGGTCAGCAAAATAACTATAATGGTCGAAGTAGATAGAACCTAAAATGGAGGCTGGCCATTATAAGAAGGGCGTTTCCGAAAAAAAGAAATATTTTAACTGTGGGTGTAAATTTAAGAGCTAGACGCTCTTTTATGAAGGCGTTTATCTACAGTACAGCCTTGTACGATATGAAATGCAGACGGTAAACAATTCAGACAAGAAGAAAATAAAAGTTTTTGAAATGGTCACTAAAGAACACTGAAAAGATTAAATAGGTTCATCGGGAGCTAATGATAGGCTACAGAGCCGGAGGGGAGAGAAGTGAATTTTATGGGACAAAGCATGTCGGTTGACAGGGAACATCCTGAGACGTCAGGAAATCATCAGTTTGGGAATGGAAACAAGGGCAGGGAGGAGGAGGGGGGGGGGGGATACCGAACAAGGAGAACGAGGTTTAACTACAGCACCAGGTTCGATTGTACAGTATCTGACAAAAAGTATTTGGACGCCTATTAGAGAACATTAATGTGGGATGTGAGCACGTTTCGCGTTCATGACGGCTTGAATTCACCTGGAAACACTTTGAATGAGGTGTCTGAATTTCTGTGAAGGAATTGCAGCCCAGTCTTCCTGAAGAGCCGACACCGGAGAATGTAGTGATGTTCTTGCTCAACCTAAAAGTGTTCCGTTGGGTTGATGTTGGGACTCTGGGCAGGTCAGTCCATTTCAGAAATGTTGTTATCCAGAAAACATTGCCTCACATTTGCTGCTTTATGACAGGTTGCTCTGAACTGATCTACTGTACGCAGCACACTGTGCTGTAAACTATGTACATATCCCTCCTCATTTAGCGTTTTCTTAATCACAATAAGTGGCTCACACCCTAACCACATAAAACGCCAGTATGACATAGTACCACCTCCTCCGTACAACACTGATGATAACACTTCTCCAGGTACTGGCCAAACTCAGAGCCTTCCGGAGGATTGCCACAGTGTATAGAATGATTCATCACTCCAAATCACTTGTTTCCACTCATCCACTGTTCAGTGGCTTCGGTCTTTCCACCACCTCAAGTGTCGCTTGACACTGACAATAGAACTTTTGGCCTGTGAGAAGCGGTTTTCCACAGTCGTCGTGCTAGCTGGCCTACTGTAACACTCTGGAACTCAAGAGTGTTTGCTTCAGCTGATTTTATGATTTTTTTACAACAACTCTTCTCAGTGTTCGGCGGTTCCCGTACGTCAGTAGATGAGGTCTGATTGGCTTTGGTTTAGCTGAGGTTGTTCATTCAACCCTTCACTTCATAATCTCATCACCAATAGTTGACTTGGGCCCCTTTAGAAAGGCTGGAATATCCTTGATGTATTTGTTACCAGGTAACATCGAATGATTAGTTCCAGTTCGAAGTCACTGACCGACATATAGCGCCGTTACGTCTTCTCTACTGACATCACAATACTCCCCGCCTACTCTCATAATAGAGGGACCGCTTCTCATGACATTAACTGGTCAGTTCCTCATTACATAGGGGTGTCCGCATACTTTCGATTAGATAGCGTTTCTGGCTTCCTGTAGTTATTCAGGGATGAAAAGACTTGCACTGAATAGACTAGCGTGGAGACCTTTGTCAAACCCATCTTTGGACTGAAGACCGCAGCACTTCTCCGCCTTTCCCCCGTCAACACGGGTCTGGGTAAATTTGCTTTTATTTGGTTATTTTATTTTGGTTTCGACTTTTTAGAAAGGTATATGCGTTTTACATATCCATGTTCGTTTATTAAATGTAATATTTGATTTATAACATCGGAGCGTTTCTCACTGGCGTTACGAAATTCGTTAAAACTGTCATATTCTATAAATTAATTTCTAACCGTCAGCTTGCGACTATAATAAATGCCTTGAACTTTTTGCATCGAATCTGGCCATTGGCGGACCGCGTAAATCATACGCTTAGAGGAACTGCCTTCCGAATGAAGTTGTTCTTTCTGCCTTCCCAGTACGTTTTTATTCTTTCACTCTGCCGTTGTTTTTGCTTGTGGGTGAATAATCGTCCATATTTCTTCTCCTTTTCTTACAAACTTCTAGTTCTGCTTTTTTATCAGTTGTGAATATCCCCCATAGTCACGTTTCACTCTTTTAAGTCTTTTTGAGTACTCAACAATGAGTTGGTTATTCTTCTTACTAAAATATTATAGATTCTTTTAGTTAATGTTATGTTCTCCATACTTTTCAGATTTCCAAAGAAACTGACCCTCCTTCTCCGGAATATATTTTAGTTTCTGCGAATTTAGTTCTTTGCATCTTCATAATTTGCAGTTTCCATTTTCATCTATGGTGGGTCCAAGAATATTGCGAATGATTCTCTTCTCTTTTTCTCTTTTTTCTCTGTATTTCCTGCGTTAAGTGTGGCATTGCACTTTTCTGCAGAAAGGGACTGTGGTTTTATAGTTGTTACTGGAGTTTGATTTTTTTAAAAAACTGCACAATGAAACACCCAACTATAACAGTATTTTTTGCTGAAGATGGTCGAATTCGCTCTAGGACAGTGATATCCAACCTTCTTTAACTACCGCCCACTTTTGAATCTCTGTTAGTATTAAAATTTCCTTATCGCCTACCAGATCCACAGTATTGGTAATTTCTAAACTAGGGAAGTAACTTCCCGTTCTAAAATTTATATAGCAGAGTTACAGAAAGTTTAAGAATGTAATAATAATTAATCACCAGATACTTTGTCAAGATTTTATGAAAACCAAATGAAAATTTTCTAAAACCTCTCACCACCTGCTGCTCACCATGAAACGTTGAAAGCTTACTAGTGGACGATAGCGACCTAGTTGAATACCACTGGTATAAGATCAGACAATCATCGTGTCTAAATAACATCTCAGCTATGCATTTACACACACGGAATTGCCATTATAAGTTGACGCATTCCTGAGGCTGACAGAACGTATGTGTGACGCGCATACTGCTGATTTTTGTGATGGAACTGTCTACAACTTACAACTGCCATTCGAATCGTGTAAATGCATAGCTGAGATGTTTTTGGACCCGACGATGGTCTGACCTTAGACGGAGGTCGATCGTCTTTAGTAAAAAAAATACTTTTACAGTTGCATATATCATTCTGCAGTTCTTAACCTTCAATAAAGCTGTTTAATACCACACACACATCCATGACATTTGCGATATTTCCCACGTCTTCTGTTTTGGATGTTGCGATTTGCTCTATGGGATATTCTCCCAAGGAGATTTATTTGGTTTTACAGCTCATTCAAATGCGTTACACTGTTCAGTAAGATTAAGATTTAGAATTAACGAGGCTTCGTGGCGTGCAACTAAGCCAGCAGAAGTAAGACTGCTTTACTCAATATTATAACCGCATACTTTTCTTTGTTGCCATTTACCCCGTCAGAATGTTGGCGTGGTATTCGGGAATGGATCCGACACGTAACTGTGTTCTTTGGGTGCCGTAAAACTGGCTGACTTCGTGACTGAGGTATTACTTTGCGAAAAAAGCGCACTCCGGCTCTTTATTCTTAAATACTGAAAACCGGGTCAACATTCAACCTATAGCTCAGCTGCAGTATGTTCTTGCATACTAGTACCATTCGCGATGGAAACTACAAGTACGTGAATTACACCTGAGCTGGTAGCAAAGCTGTTTTGCTGGCAGGTGGAAAGACGTGTTTGTAGATCTCTTGGAAGCTTTCTGCTGTTGCCGATAACTCTGAAGGGCTGACTAGCTGAAAGTAAGTTGATATAAACTAATCATACCTGTAGATCATTATGTATAAAAGTTAAATTTTATAAAAATTTTCTTCAGACATTGTAAAGGGAAAAATCTTATTTCCGTAGATTATCGGGGTAATTTTGCCTCAGCATACACACCTGTAGAAACAAGTCTGACTAATTAAATTGTATAAAACAAATGTCATTAATTAAATTAAATACGTTCTTCATTGGTTTAGCAAAAAAGACAATTTTATTTCGCAATCTAATTTTTTTCCTAAATGTAACATATAGTTGCTCAATATTGTATTGAATGTGTAACAAATTTGGTTCTCTCTCATACCGCTGAACTTGCAAATAAGCGTCTGACAATTTGAATTAATTAGCTTGCTTCGAGTATGTTGTTTTAACTGTAAGTGTTGTGACCTGTTTCTTTTCTCATGAAAGGATATATAAAAAACTGTGTAAAAATTTCGTTACTTTGCTTAATGCAGATTGCTTTTTTCGTTCTTATTTCACTACAATCAGGATGCACCTATAATTATTTGGATTTAAGAAAATTAGAAAAATATACCTCACCAAAGCGACCAACTTGGCGATAAATGTTTTTTCTGTGTATAGATAAAACAAAACTGATAAAACTGGGTAAATACGTACAAAAGTTATAGCTGTCTGTCACAAAGAAACACCAGGTAAACTTATCGTTGAGACAGATGAATTAAACACTATCTTCCCCGTGTTAGACTTTATGTCACAGTGTTGCCCTAAACCGAGAGGTAACTTTGTGACATTGACTATTCTATATTCTGGAAACCTCATTGCACATAAAAACCATATTTCTGTCAGAATTAAAGGATGAAGGCTATAAAATTCCTTATATGGGGAAATTAAATGTCGTAATATATGTTTGTACAAGATTGTATTAAAAGAATTACCAAAAGTCTCACGAAGTAGAGGTGGCGGTTATCACTGAAACAATCAGCTTTCGATGACATCGTTTTTTTTTTTACATCAGTTTAATCGGACCGTAAAAACCGCTCAAAACAACTGGATTCTGAAATAACAGATTCTCGGTTTATTATTCCTATTATCTCCTGTAATAAACATAGAAATCGAACAAATATTCATTCAGTTTCAAGATACATAGAATCAAACTATTAAATTAAATAGGCAAATAAAAGAAAACTTAGTCCGTCCACTGTTTGCTGCTTTTCTCGAAAAGTGATGAGTGGTTGAATACTACAAAAAAATTCCAGTTTTCTCCTATTGATTGCCTTTGAAACTCTGCTCAGAAATCATGTTTTAATCGGCGATCATACATTTGGACATTACTGAGTAAGAGCTAGAGGGTGAAAACTAAAACGTTAATTTGCCAGTTTTCAAGGGCTACAAGTAGATGAAAGAATATTATGTAGACAAAGGCAGCAGACCAGTTACTTTCTATTTTTATTGTATAATATGAATGAATTGTTAAATTTTTAATTTGTTACTGTTACCGAAATTTTCCTTCCCTTTTCATTATTTCATAGAAATGGTAAACAAATATTTAATCTTTTAAAACAGATCAAGTAGCGTACTTCATTACTAAGTCATTTCGTAAATTATCCAGAATAAGGTTGGTGCCATCCTACAATACAACGAATATCCGGCAACGACAACAGGAACCTACCGTAGAGACCAGGTGACGGCAAATACTGCACACCACACTTACTCACGTTTCTTAAGCCAAGACACACCAGAACAAGCACGTTATTGTCTGAGCAATGCTGTACCAGAATGAAATTTTCACTCTGCAGCGGAGAGTGCGCCGATATGAAACCGCCTGGCAGAGTTCAACTGTGTACCGGACCTAGACTCGAACTGGGGACCTTTTGCATTTTGGTAGAGCGCTTGCGGTCCGGCAAAGAGTTTTAATCTGCCAGGAAGTTTCATGTCAGCGCACCTTCCGCTGCAGAGTGAAAATTTCATTCTGGAAACATCACCCAGGGTGTGACTAAGCCATGTCTCTGCAATATCCTTTCTTCCAGGAGCGCTAGTTCTGCAAGGTTCGCGGGAGAGCTTCTGTGAAGTTTTGGCGGTAGCAGATGAGATACTGGCGGAAGTACACTACGGGGACCAGTCGTGTGTCGCGCTTGGGTATCTCAGGTGGTAGAGCAATTGCCCGACAAAAGCAAAGGCCCCCTAGTTCGGGTCTCAATCTGGCACACAGTTTTAATCTGCCAGGAAGTTTAACGTTGTACCAACTCTTGCGCCACGTGTTTGTTGCTCGTTTCTGTTAGTATTGTTATTAAAATAGCAGTCATTGCTTCTATCATTTTCTATAACAACACAGTATTTCAAAACAAATGCTAATTTTACGTACAAAAATTACTCCTTTCTTTTTTTTTTTAGAAAGGTTTATTTAAACACGAAAAACTTTTGCATTGCCGCTATGCCTAATTGATATTTCGATACGTTTACTCGGTTATTAGTAAAAAATAAGATACACATGTTATAACTGAGACCAGGAAATTGCCGAAACTACCGGCTGTTCACAACTAAAATACTGGTAGTTGTTTTAACCTATCAGTTTTTCCCGTCCCCATCACTAAGTTGTCAAGTTTTAGGATATATCGAAAAAGGCGGACGGCTTAATATTTGAGGGCATCCGGAAGAAGAGAAGAGAGATTAGACTGAACGTCCCAGCATTTGTTAAATTTCGTGGTGAAACCTTCAGCTGTCTTTTATTTTGCACAATACAATAATAGTTTCGGTCAACGACGATTGTCAAGTTCAACTGGCATAAACGGCAGCTAATAATGGTCACAGACTGAAACTAGTAACGAGTTGTGCAAAATGAAGGACAAAATGGTTCAAATGGCTCTGAGCACTATGGAACTTAACTTCTGAGGTCATTAGTCCCCTAGAACTTAGAACTACTTAAACCTAACTAACCTAAGGACATCACACACATCCATGCCCGAGGCAGGATTCGAACCTGCGACCGTAGCGGTCGCGCGGTTCCAGACTGTAGCGCCTAGAACCTCTCGGCCACACCAGCCGGCCAGGGCAAGCTCTCTTGCCTTAATGGGACACACTGACTGTTATCCGCCTACGAAAACAGCCACAGAGGCGTTTCCAGCGTCACACCCAAGCTTGCCTGGTGAGTGCAAGGTTGCCTTTCCAACGTCCTCCAGTATCCTGACTGAAATAACCACGAAACATACCATAAATTGAAATAATATCACATAGCGATATGTGTAACATCAAAACAAAACTGGCTGTATAGCCAGGGGAGGCTCAAAGTGGTTCAAATAGCTCTGAGCGCTATGGGACTTAACTTCTGAAGTCGTCAATCCCATAGAACATAGAACTGCTTAAACCTAACTAACTTAAGAACATCACACACTTCCATGCCCGAGGCAGGATTCGAACCTGCGGTAGTAGCGGTCGCGCGGTTCCAGACTGTAGCGCCTAGAATCGCTCGGCCACTCTGGTCGGCAAAATAAAGGACAGCTGAAGGTTTCACCACGAATTTTAACAATTATTTGGTTACTAACAACCCCATTTGCAAAGATACATAAATCCCAGCATTTGTCTAGAGGGAAATCACGGAAAATTTAAATGTGGCTGGATGGCCGGAAGCGGATTTGACCGTCATCTTCCCGAACGCAACTCCGGTCTGCTAAGCACCGCGCCACCTCGCTCGGTGAGAGCATCCGGATCGGTTCGATCGGCAGCCGGTCGTTAGAGGCAAGTGGCGATTTCTTTGGCGGCTGGCGGCTGGCGGCCCACGCCCGGCCCGATGAGAAGTAATGAGAGTGTCGCGACTCGTGACCGCCGGGGGCACGCGTGAGCCCGGCCGCCGCTGCCGCAGCGCGCAGGCGCGCCGCGTTCGCACAGTGGCCGAGCCGAGAAAGCGCACACTTTCCCCGGCCCGGCCGCTGCTAGGCGCGGCTTTCACGTGTGATGAATGGGCGTGCGCGGGCGTGGCCCGGGGCCCGCCTTCGACTCCCGGCGCGGCACGACAGGTGGCCGGCCGCCCGCGGCATATCGCGCCCCCATCACGCGCGCAGGTTGCCTCCTCGGGCGCGTGCCGTCATTCGCAGGTGTTCCCCATAACAGCATTTTGTAACGATACGATACAGGAGTCGATTTAGAAGAGATAGGGGATCCAGTATTAGAATCGGAATTTAAAAGAGCTTTGGAGGACTTTCGGTCAAATAAGGCGGAAGGGATAGATAACGTTCCATTAGAATTTCTAAAATCATTGGGGAAGTGGCAACAAAACGGCTATTCACGTTGGTGTGTATAGTATATGAGTCTGGCGATATACCATCTGACTTTCGGAAAAGCATCATTCACACAATTCCGAAGACGGCAAGAGCTGACAATTATCGCACAATCAGCTTAACAGCTCATGCATCGGAGCTGCTTACAAGAATAATATACAGAAGAATGGAAAAGAAAATTGAGAATGCGCTAGGTGACGATCAGTTTGGCTTTAGGAAAAGTAAAGGGACGAGAGAGGCAATTCTGACGTTACGGCTAATAATGGAAGCAAGGCTAAAGAAAAATCAAGACACTTTCATAGGATTTGTCGACCTGGAAAAAGCGTTCGACAATATAAAGTGGTGCAAGCTGTTCGAGATTCTGAAAAAAGTAGGGGTAAGCTATAGGGAGAGACGGGTCATATACAATATGTACAACAACCAAGAGGGAATAATAAGAGTGGACGATCAAGAACGAAGTGCTCGTATTAAGAAGGGTGTGAGACAAGGCTGTAGCCTTTTACCCCTACTCTTCAGTCTGTACATCGAGGAAGCAATGATGGAAATAAAAGAAAGGTTCAGGAGTGGAATTAAAATACAAGGTGAAAGGATATCAATGATACGATTCGCTGATGACATTGCTATCCTGAGTGAAAGTGAAGAAGAATTAAATGAACCGGAACAGAAGAGAATCGAAGCAATTGAGATGTGGTGCTATAGACGGATGTTGAAAATTAGGTGGACTGATAAGGTAAGGAATGAGGAGGTTCTACGCAGAATCGGAGAGGAAAGGAATATGTGGAAAACACTGATAAGGAGAAGGGACAGGATGATAGGACATCTGCTAAGACATGAGGGAATGACTTCCATGGTACTAGAGGGAGCTGTAGAGGGCAAAAACTGTAGAGGAAGACAGAGATTGGAATACGTCAAGCAAATAATTGAGGACGTAGGTTGCAAGTGCTACTCTGAGATGAAGAGGTTAGCACAGGAAAGGAATTCGTGGCGGGCCGCATCGAACCAGTCAGTAGACTGCTGACCAAAAAAAAACAAACAATACTGGACTGCGACTTTAGAGCAAACGCAATGAAACAATATCTACAGATAAGCTATGTTCCAGTTTTACATTTTTTGCAAGGCAATTCGCATTTGTATACTGTGTCAGACTCGATAGCAATATCAGAGTTTAGTAATTAAATTCAGCATTGAAACTATAACTTCCTGGCGGAATGAAACAATATTGCGGACAAGATTACAAGCCTCTAGTGTAACATATCACTACCGGCTGCGCCGTGGGTTCATCCGTTTGCCTGTAACTTGACATTGTAACTGCTGCCAATACTTCTCAGAACCGGCTGAGAGGTAAGGCTTTTTTACCATAAGTTTTCTTTATTAATGATTTTGCACAAATACATTTGTTGCATATATTTTTACCTTGTCAACTAATCTCTGAAATACTATGCATTTGTCAGGGTCTTTAATTGTGACGTTTACTTTAGTATCCATTAACTGTTTCTTTCTTGCATTGCTACTTGTACGAAATCTGGGCACTCGAAAGTAATGTGCTCGGGCGTCCCCATTGGGTACACAGACAAAGTCGGCGTAGGACGGCTCCCTATCCGACTTAAACATATCGGATAGGGACAATGTCCAGCGAGAAAATGAACCACACCCTGTTACTTTAAGATGTTTTAATTTTAATCTCTCTGTTATACTGGGGAGGAAATAACTGATGATGGTCGAAGTAGAGAGGACTGGCTATGGCAAGGAAAGCGTTTCTGAAGAAGAGAAATATGTTAACTTCGAGTAGGCAAGGAAAGCGTTTCTGAAGAATAGAAATTTGTTAACATCAAGTATAGATGTAAGGGTCAGGAAATCTATTCTGAAAGTATTTGTATGGAGTGTAGCCATGTATGGAAGTGAAACATAAATGATAAATAGTTTATACAAGAAAAGAATAGAAGCTTTCGAAATGTGGTGCTACAGAAGAATGCTGAAGATTAGATGGGTAGGTCGCATAACTAATGAGGAGGTACTCAATAGAATTGGGGAGAAGAGGATTTTTTTTTGTTTTGGTTTTAGGCGCAAAACTGCTATGGTCATTATCACCCGGTCCGTGACTTAGGAAACAGTAAAAAACCGAAAATGGAAAACCAGCAGCAATGGGAACGAAACTCAAAAAATTGGAGAAACTGAAAGCAGAAGGAAGGCTTAAACGTCCACTACAGAAAGGGGTTTGTTGTCCCCAGAAAAAGCTTCAAATGACTGACGTCATTTCACTGACACTAATAAACTCGAGAACGCGATCGGCCGAGCGCGTGTCATCTGCTAAAATTGACGATATATCAGGCGACAGCTGTAGACGGGCGCGTAACGGAGTAAAATAGGGGCACTCAATTAAAAGGTGTCTTACCTCCACAGCTGAGAGCAGTGGGGACAGAGTGGGGGAGGATCGCCGCTTAAAAGATGTCTATGGCTAAAAAGATAGTGCCCTATCCGGAGTCTAGTTAAAATTACCTCCTCCCGACGACGCGTTCGGGAGGAAGAGGTCTAAGCACAAGGAAGAGCTTTCACGTCCCGCAATTTATTGTGGGGAAGTGTCGACCAATGTGCGTGCCATAAAAGAACAACATGACGACATAAAACGCTCCGTAGATCGGCGAAGGGAATCGATTGAATAGCTGGCCGAAGAAGAGAGACTGCGGCCTTGGCCGCTATATCGGCCGCCTCATTTCCACAGATACCAACGTGTCCCGGGAGCCAGAGGAACGCCACCGAGACGCCCCCCAGGTGGAGCAAGCGCAGACAGTCCTGAATCCGGTGGACCAGAGCGTGGACAGGGTAAAGAGCTTGGAGACTGAGGAGAGAGCTGAGAGAATCTGAACAGATAACATACTGTATCCGCTGATGGCGGCGGATGTAGTGGACAGCCTGGAGAACAGTGTAAAGCTCCGCAGTATAAACCGAACACTGGTCGGGAAGCCGAAAGTGATTTGGGGTGTCGCCAACAATATAGGCACTCCCTACACCAAACGATGTTTTTGAGCCATCAGTGTAAATAAATGTGGCTTCCTTCATTTGTGCACATAGAGCAGAAAATGCCCGACGATAAACAAGTGAAGGGGTACCATCCTTGGGAAACTGACAAAGGTCACGGAGCAGGCAGATCTGGGGACGGAGCCAAGGCGGTGCTGTACCCCAAGTTGTCAAGAAGGTTTTAGGAAAGCGGAAGGAAAGAGAATGGAGCAGTTGACGGAAGCGGACTCCCGGTGGTAGTAGGAAGGAGGGGCGGCCTGCATACCCTACATCAAAGGAGGCATCGAAAAAAATGTCATGTGCTGGATTAGCAGGCATGGAATACAGATGGCTAGCGTAACGACTCAGAAGGACTGCTCGCCGATTGGACAGCGGAGGTTCAGCAGTCTCAGCATTAAGGCTTTCCACAGGGCTGGTGTTAAAAGCTCCAGACACTAAACGTAATCCACGGTGGTGGATAGAGTCGAGACGCCGAAGAATAGACGGCCGAGCAGAGGAGTAGACTATGCTTCCATAATCGAATTTCGAGTGCACTAAGGCGCGATAGAGGCGGAGAAGGACCACTCGGTCCGCTCCCCAGGAGGTACCATTCAGGACACGGAGGGTGTTGAGGGATCGCAGAGAGCGAGCCGAAAGATAGGAAACGTGGGAGGACCAGCACAGTTTTCTGTCAAACATAAGTCCCAAGAATTTAGCGACGTCCGAAAACGGAAGGTTGACAGGTCCTCGATGTAAGGAGGGTGGAAGAAACTCCTTACGTCGCCAAAAATTAACACAAACGGTCTTACTGGGAGAAAAACGGAAGCCGGTTTCGATGCTCCAATAGTGGAGGCGATCGAGACATCCTTGAAGACGTCGTTCAAGAAGGCTGGCCCGTTGAGAGCTGTAATAGATCGCAAAATCGTCCACAAAGAGGGAGCCCGAGACATCAGGAAGGAGACAATCCATAATTGGATTTATGGCAATGGCAAACAGTACAACACTCAGCACGGAGCCCTGGGGTACCCCGTTTTCTTGTGAGAAAGTACGGGAGAGAGTAGTGTTCACCTGCACTCTAAATGTGCGCTTTGCCATAAATTCGCGAAGAAAAAGGGGCAGCCCCAAGAGAACAGTGTGCGGAGGATGCCTGTCCTCCAACAGGTATCGTATGCTCTCTCCAGATTAAAAAATATTGCTACTGTTTGGCGTTTCCGGAGAATATTGTTCATGATATAAGTGGAGAGAGCAACAAGATGGTCAACTGCAGAACGATGCTTTCGGAATCCGCATTGGGCAGGTGTTAAAAGACTGCGGGACTCCAGCCACCAAGTTAAACGGCAATTCACCATACGCTCCAAAACCTTACATACACTACTCGTGAGGGAAATGGGGCGATAGCTAGAGGGGAGCTGTTTGTCCTTTCCAGGTTTCGGAACACGAACGACGATAGCTTCCCGCCATCGTCTGGGAAAAGTACTGTCGGTCCAAATTCGATTATAAAGGCGAAGGAGGTAAAGCAGACTATGGGTTGATAAATGCAGCAACATTTGGACGTGGATACCATCCGGTCCTGGGGCGGAGGAGCGAGAAGAAGAGAGTGCATGTTGGAGTTCCCGCATGGAGAAAACAGTATTGTAGCTTTCGCGATTTTGAGAGGAGAAAGCAAGAGGTCGCACTTCCGCTGCACGTTTCTTCGGGAGAAACGCTGGCGGGTAATTTGAAGAGCTCGAAATCTCAGCAAAGTGCTGACCCAATGATAAATTGCGACGGGGCCCACTAATGTATCATGCGCGACAGTGAGCCCAGAGGCCGGGGAGAAACTAGGCGTGCCTGATAACCGTCGAAGCCGACTCCAAACTTCCGAGGAGGGAGTGAAGGTGTTAAATGAGCTAATAACGAATTTCGAGCTTGCCTTCTTGCTATCGCGGATGACGCGACGGCATCGCGCACGGAACTGCTTATAGCGGATACAGTTGGCCAAAGTAGGATGGTGGCGGAAAACGCGAAGAGCACGTCGCCGCTCACGTATTGCGTCACGGCACGCCTCGTTCCACCAAGGAACTGGGGGGCGCCGGGGCAATTCGGAGGTGCAAATGTAAGAATAACGTCGGTAATATGTGTGACCTCATCGTCGACGCTGGGAAAGGGACGGTCATCGAATGTCGCTATAGACGAAAAAAGTGTCCAATCGGCTTGGGCAAACTTCCAGCGTCGCGGGCGCGTATATGGCAGTTGAGGCTGCAGTCTAAGGACACATGGAAAGTGGTCACTCGAGTGTGTATCATCAAGGGCGAACCATTCGAATCGCCGAGCTAGCGGAACAGTACCGACCGAAAGGTTCAAATGAGAGAAATTTGTCGTGGAGGCAGACATAAATGTAGGGACCCCAGTGTTGAGGCAAACTAGATCCGCTTGGTGGAAGACGTCTAGCAATAGTGAGCCACGTGGACAAGGATGTTGAGATCCCCAAAGCGGGTGGTGGGCATTGAAGTCCCCAACCAGCAAATAGGGGGATGGAAACTGACCAAGAAGATGAAGGAGATCAGCTCGTGCCACTGGTGTGGACGATGGAATGCATACAGTACAAAGAGAAAAGGTATATCCAGAAAGGGAAAGACAGACAGCGACAGCTTGGAAGGAAGTGTTTAAGTGGATTGGGTGATAATGGAGAGTATCATGGAGAAGAATCATGAGGCCTCCATGGGCTGGAGTGCCTTCAACAGAGGGGAGATCAAATCGGACGGACTGAAAATGGGGGAGAACAAAGCAGTCATGGGGACGCAGCTTTGTTTCCTGAAGACAGAAGATGACCAGCGAGTAGGATCGTAAGAGGATCGACAATTCATTCCGATTGGCTCGAATGCCGCGGATATTCCAGTGGATTATGGACAAAGGGTGAACAGAAAATGGAGGAATGTGACCAAGGTTGCCGTCAACTCAACGATTGCTCAGAGCTTGCGACCGACAGCATGGAATGGCATTCAGCCGAAGGCAGAAGATCCTGATCCATAGGTTGTTCAGGAGCAGCTCCTGCCACCAGCGATCGGCCGGTTGATCGGCCGCCAGCAGTGCGCCTCGGCGACACAGAAGACGGCCGAGGGCGATTTCCGCCAGGTGGTGCTGTAGATGGGACACGCCGTGGCGGAGAAGGAGATGAACTGGGTTTCTTAGTAGCCTTCTTGGAATTATGATGTTTAGATGAAGAAGGAACCGATGGTTGTGAAGTTGGGGTACGTAAAATATCTTCACGAGTATGCTCTTTTTTCGAAGTCTTGGTGTCTGACTTTTGGGCTCGAGATTTAGCAGAATCCGATGAAGGGTGAGCCATAGAGTGAGCAGGCGAAAGTGGTGAGGTTGAACGGGCGATCTTTGCGCTGGCCGATCTGACGACCGTGGCACTAAAGGTGAGGTCACAAGTCTGTGTGGCCGCCTCCTCTGGTGGCCGAGGAGAAGCAAGGACAGTGCTGTATTTTCCTGTCTGAGTGCTGTCGACTGGCGAATAATTTTCGAGCAGCAAAGGTCGACACCTTTTCCTTCACTCTAATTTCCTGGATGAGCTTTTCGTCATTAAAAATGGTGCAATCTCGAGAGGAAGCAGCGTGGTCACTCATACAGTTGATGCAGCGAGGGGATGGAGGTGGACAAGCACCCTCATGGGCATCCTTGCCACACGTAACACATTTTGCCGGATTGGAACAGGACTGGCTGGTGTAATTGAACCGCTGACACCGATAGCAACGCGTAGGGTTTGGGACGTAAGGGCGAACGGAAATTATCTCATAGCCTGCTTTCATTTTCGATGGGAGTTGAACTTTGTCAAACGTCAAGAAGACAGTGCGGGTTGGAATGATGTTCGTGTCAACCGTTTTCATAACCCTATGAACAGCTGTTACGCCCTGGTCAGACAGGTAGTGCTGAATTTCTTCGTCAGACAGTCCATCGAGGGAGCGTGTATAAACGACTCCACGCAATGAGTTTAAAGTGTGGTGCGCTTCAACCCGGACAGGGAAGGTGTGGAGCAGTGAAGTACGCAGCAATTTTTGTGGCTGGAGGGCACTGACTGTTTCTAACAACAAGGTGCCATTCTGTAATCTTGAACAAGACTTTACAGGACCTGCAATTGCGTCAACACCTTCCTGAATAATGAAAGGGTTGACCGTGGAGAAGTCATGACCTTCGTCAGACCGAGAAACAACAAGGAACTATGGCAACGATGGAAAAACTGTCTGTGGCTGAGACACAGTGAACTTACACTTGTGAGCAGACATAGTGGAAGGTGAGGAAACCATTGCGGAAGAATCCCCCATGATTACTGGTGTCTCCGATGGCGCTCTCCTCCCTTGTGGGGGCCCTCTCTGAGGGCACTCCCACCTTAGGTGATTGTTCACACCTCAGGTCACACCTCCCGACAAACGGATGGAGGGACCAATCGGCACTTTCGGAAGGTATCAGCTCGGGTAATCACCCCTCCCTGGGCCTGGCCGTTACCAGGGGGTACGTACGTGTTCCATCTGTCTACCCGGGGCGGGGAATTACGCGTTACCCCGTCACCGGCTACGCACAAAATTGCGTGGGTCGGCCTTCAGACACGCACAGGGAGAAAGAAAGAGAAAGGGAAAAACAAACAAAGGGAAAGGAAAGAAGAGAGGTCTCAAACGCCGCAGCGGAGAAAAGGGTAGAGAGAAGAGGTAAGGAAAAGAGGACAAAGGAAGGATGAAGACATACAAGCAGAGAAGGCGAAAAATGCGTTACATTTACGAGCGTCTGTCTCCGGACATAGGCACAAACCATACTCCCAGAGGAGGAGAAAGGGAAGGAAAGAACCAGAGGTGATGGGAGGAGGGGCGAAGATGGGGGATATGGAAGGATGCGGAAAGGGAAGGTATGCAGCCCGGAAAGGAAGGAAGGCCACATTAGCTCGGGGTCCCATGCTCGCTACGCACGTATCCACAAAAGAGTTGTGGACCCCCTGGAGGAGAAGAGGAATTTGTGGTACAACCTCACTAAAAGAAGGGACCAGTTGGTAGGACACGTCCCAAAGCATCAAGGGATCACCTGTTTAGTATTGGAGGGAATCGTGGAGAGCTAAAATCGTAGACCAAGAGATAAATACACTAAGGAGGTTCAGAAGGATGTATGTTGCAGTAATTACTCAGAGATGAGGAAGCTTGCATAGGATAGAGTATCATGGGGAGCTGCATCAAACGAGTCTCTGGACTGAAGACCACATCATCATCATCAACAACAACAAGAGCAACAACAACACATACTGTGGGGGAGGATATAAGAACTTCTCCCAGTCTCTGAAGATTCCCACTGCACTGGTCATATTCCCATCTTGCAGTTCTTTATTTCTTTAATATTCCCCATTAATTCAATTACTTTCTTAAATACCCTCCTCTTAGGGCATTCTTGCATATTAAGAACTGCAAGGGACAAAATTCCTTAACAACCAGAATGGTGTCCGTTGGAGTAGTTCCAAATGCACCAACACAGTGAAATCCAGAGCGGCTAAGAGGCAAGAATATGTTTGAAATTTGTGTTAGTAGAGAATGTTGTGTTACAAGAAATCACTGTAATAAAATTATAAATTACAACTAAAAGTAGCAATGGTTTCGTTGTATTACAGCCCACTTCAGTCACCTACAGGGTGGGCCTTGTTTGTACAATAAACTGTAAAAAATTGTTGGTGCACTTACTAACTGGACACGGACATTACCCCACGCACTTAAACAGCGTGGTTCTAGGTCACACACAAAATTCCATTTCTGAGGGATTAAGAACCCCAAAACAAACACTCCTATTCTGCGGGAATTACAGAAGCGCATGAAACGTATTCTCAGTTGCGAATACGATCAACCATCAATTGTGCAAGGAAATGACAATGAAAATTTGTGCCAGACTAGGACACAAACCCGGGTTTCCCGCTTTTCGCGGGCGATCGCCTTAAACGCTTTGACTATCCGTGGATTACCCACGGCCAGACCCAAACTTCCTTATGTCGTCATTCCTCCGTCACCATCTGTACTCCTAAACACATTAGGCTTATGCTATTTCCGTACAGGGGAACGCATTTTATTTGAAAGCCGCTTGCCCGGTGTCGACGGATAAATACGACAATGCAGTGCCTGTGTTGTTAAGAAGAACGTTGCAGTGTTCCTAAGGATCAACGCAGGCACTGTAACACCGTAATTACAGAAACTTCAGACACACATCACTTATATAAAAGGAAGCATCTGAAGAAAATAGCAGGCGAAATTTCTAAGGCAGCTTACAAAGAATACCTATGCATTAGGCCATAGAGGGAGCAACACAGTATGCAGTAAAATGAGAGAATCCGTACGGCGGAAGAAAGAAAAGCACAAGACACTTAAACATTTACTGAGTATGAATTCCAGAGTCATTCGCGACAGGTATATTGCTTATACAGGGTGTTACAAAAAGGTACGGACAAACTTTCAGGAAACATTCCTCACTCACAAAGAAAGAAAATATGTTACGTGGACATGTGTCCGGAAACGCTTACTTTCCATGTTAGAGCTCATTTTATTTATTTTTTGGTCATCAGTCTACTGACTGGTTTGATGCGGCCCGCCACGAATTCCTTTCCTGTGCTAACCTCTTCATCTCAGAGTAGCACTTGCAACCTACGTCCTCAATTATTTGCTTGACGTATTCCAATCTCTGTCTTCCTCTACAGTTTTTGCCCTCTACAGCTACCTCTAGTACCATGGAAGTCATTCCCTCATGTCTTAGCAGATGTCCTATCATCCTGTCCCTTCTCCTTATCATTGTTTTCCACATATTCCTTTCCTCTCCGATTCTGCGTAGAACCTCCTCATTCCTTACCTTATCAGTCCACCTAATTTTCAACATTCGTCTATGGCACCACATCTCAAATGCTTCGATTCTCTTCTGTTCCGATTTTCCCACAGTCCATGTTTCCCTACCATACAATGCTGTACTCCAGACGTACATACTCAGAAATTTCTTCCTCAAATTAAGGCCGGTATTTGATATTAGTAGACTTCTCTCGGCCAGAAATGCCTTTTTTGCCATAGCGAGTCTGCTTTTGATATCCTCCTTGCTCCGTCCGTCATTGGTTATTTTACTTCCCAGGTAGCAGAATTCCTTAACTTCATTGACTTCGTGACCATCAATCCTGATGTTAAGTTTCTCGCTGTTCTCATTTCTACTACTTCTCATTACCTTCGTCTTTCTCCGATTTACTCACAAACCATACTGTGTACTCATTAGACTGTTCATTCCGTTCAGCAGATCATTTAATTCTTCTTCACTTTCACTCAGGATAGCAATGCCATCAGCGAATCGTATCATTGATATCCTTTCACCTTGTATTTTAATTCCACTCCTGAACCTTTCTTTTATTTCCATCATTGCTTCCTCGATGTACAGATTGAAGAGTAGGAGCGAAAGGCTACAGCCTTGTCTCACACCCTTCTTAATACGAGCACTTCGTTCTTGATCGCCCACTCTTATTCTTCCCTCTTGGTTGTTGTACATATTGTATATGACCCGTCTCTCCCTATAGCTTACCCCTACTTTTTTCGGAATCTCGAACAGCTTGCACCATTTTATATTGTCGAACGCTTTTTCCAGAGCGACAAATCCTATGCAAGTGTCTTGATTTTTCTTTAGCCTTGCTTCCATTATTAGACGTAACGTCAGAATTGCCTCTCTCGCCCCTTTACTTTTCCTAAAGCCAAACTGATCGTCACCTAGCGCATTCTCAATTTTCTTTTCCATTCTTCTGTATATTATTCTTGTAAGCAGCTTCGATGCATGTGCTGATAAGCTGATTGTGCGATAATTCTCGCACTTGTCAGCTCTTGCCGTCTTCGGAATTGTGTGGATGATGCTTTTCCGAAAGTCAGATGGTATATCGCCAGTCTCATATATTCTACACACCAACGTGAATAGTCGTTTTGTTGCCACCTCCCCAATGATTTTAGAAATTCTGATGGAATGTTATCTATCCCTTCTGCCTTATTTGACCGTAAGTCCTCCAAAGCTCTTTTAAATTCCGATTCTAACACGGGATCCCCTATCCCTTCTACAAATCTTCACCCTCATAGAGGCTTTCAATGTATTCTTTCCACCTATCTGCTATCTCCTCTGCATTTAACAGTGGAATTCCCGTTGCACTCTTAATGTTACCACCGTTGGTTTTAATGTCACCAAAGGTTGTTTTGACTTTCCTGTATGCTGAGTCTGTCCTTCCGAGAATCATATCTTTTTCGATGTCTTCACATTTTTCCTGCAGCCATTTCGTCTTAGCTTCCCTTCACTTCCTATTTATTTCATTCCTCAGCGAGTTGTATTTCTGTATTCCTGATTTTTCCGGAACATGTTTGTACTTCCTCCTTTCATCAATCAACTGAAGTATTTCTTCTGTTACCCATGGTTTCTTCGCAGCTATCCTTCTTTTACCTATGTTTTCCTTCCCAACTTCTGTGATGGCCCTTTTTAGAGATGTCCATTCCTCTTCAACTGTACTGCCTACTGCGCTATTCCTTATTGCTGTATCTATAGCGTTAGAGACCTTCAAACGTATCTCGTCATTCCTTAGTACTTCCGTATCCCACTTCTTTGCGTTTTGATTTTTCCTGACTAATGTCTTGAACTTCAGCCTACTCTTCATCACTACTATATTGTGATCTGAGTTTATATCTGCTCCTGGGTACGCCTTACAATCCAGTATCTGATTTCGGAATCTCTGCCTGACCATGATGTAATCTAATTGAAATCTTCCCGTATCTCCCGGCCTTTTCCAAGTATACCTCCTCCTCTTGTGATTCTTGAACAGGGTATTCGCTATTACTAGCTGAAACTTGTTACAGAACTCAATTAGTCTTTCTCCTCTTTCATTCCTTGTCCCAAGCCCATATTCTCCTGTAACCTTTTCTTCTACTCCTTCCCCTACAACTGCATTCCTGTCGCCCGTGACTGTTAGATTTTCGTCCCCCTTTACATACTGCATTACCCTTTCAATATCCTCATACACTTTCTCTATCTGTTCATCTTCAGCTTGCGACGTCGGCATGTATACCTGAACTATCGTTGTCGGTGTTGGTCTGCTGTCGATTCTGATTAGAACAACCCGGTCACTGAACTGTTCACAGTAACGCACCCTCTGCCCTACCTTCCTATTCATAACGAATCCTACACCTGTTATACCATTTTCTGCTGCTGTTGATATTACCCGATACTCATCTGACCAGAAATCCTTGTCTTCCTTCCACTTCACTTCACTGACCCCTACTATATCTAGATTGAGCCTTTGCATTTCCGTTTTCAGATTTTCTAGTTTCCCTACCACGTTCAAGCTTCTGACATTCCACGCCCCGACTCGTAGAACGTTATCCTTTCGTTGATTATTCAATTTCTTTCTCATGGTAACCTCCCCCTTGGCAGTCCCCTCCCGGAGTTCCGAATGGGGACTATTCCGGAATCTTTTGCCAATGGAGAGATCATCATGACACTTCTTCAAATACGGGCCACATGTCCTGTGGATACACGTTATGTGTATTTAATGCAGTGGTTTTCATTGCCTTCTGCATCCTCATGTCGTTGATCATTGCTGATTCTTCCGCCTTTAGGGGCAATTTCCGACCCCTACGACAAGTGAGTGCCCTGAACCTCTATCCGCTCCTCCGCCCTCTTTGACAAGGCCATTGGCAGAATGAGGGTGACTTCTTATGCCGGAGGTCTTCGGCCGCCAAGCTGATTATTTATCAAAATTTAGACAGTGGCGGGGATCGAACCCGGGACCGAAGACGTTTTGATTATGAATCAAAGACGCTACCCCTAGACCACGGGTACATCGTCATTTTATTTCTTCTCTTCAAATCATGTTAATTATGGAATGGAAACACACAGCAACAGAACGCACCAACGTGACTTCAAACACTTTGTTACAGGAAATGTTCAAAATGTCCTCCGTTAGCGAGGATACATGCATCCACCCTCCGTCGCATGGGATCCCTGATGCGCTGATGCAGTCCTGGAGAATTGCGTATTGTATCACAGCCGTCCACACCACGAGCACGAAGAGTCTCTACATTTGGTACCGGGGTTGCGTAGACAAGAGCTTTCAAATGCCTGCATAAATGAAAGTCAAGAGGGTCCGCCTCTACCAATCCATCGGTCACCGAATCCGTTGTTGAGGAGCGTACGAACACTTCGACTGAAATGTGCAGGAGCTCCATCGTGCATGAACCATATGTTGTGTCGTACTTATAAAGGCACATGTTCTAACAGCACAGGGAGAGTACCCCGTATGAAATCATGGCGGTGAATCGAGGAAGTACATACTGACGAAACTAAAATGAGCTCTAACATGGAAATTAAGCGTTTCCGGACACATGTCCACATAACATCTTTTCTTTATTTGTGTGTGAGGAATGTTTCCTGAAAGTTTGGCCGTACCTTTTTGTAACACCCTGTAGATACATTAGGCTAAGCAGAGATAGGTCATTGTTACCGAAAGCACACATGAAAACTGTACACAAGTATAAGGCAGTAATTTCAGAAGCGTCGGTGTATTGATACGTAAGACACTATAAACGTGTTACACAAATTTAGTTCTGCGTATGTTATTGTTGTTGTGGTCTTCAGTGCAGAGGCTCGTTTGATACAGATCCTCATGCTACACTATCGTGTGCAAGACTCTTCGTCTCCGAGTAACTACTGTAATCTACATCCTTCTGAATCTGCTTAGTGTATTCATCTCTTGGTCTACTTCTACGATTTTTGCTCTCCACGATGCCCTCAAATACTAAATAGGTGGTCCCTTGATGTCTCGGAACGTGTCCTTCCAACCGGTCCCTTCTTTTAATCAGGTTGTGCCACAATTTCCTCTTCTCCCCAATTCTATTCAGTACCACCTCGTTAGTTACGTGATCTACTCTTCGTAAGCTTCTATTATCTTCTTGTCTACACTATTTATCGTCCATGTTTCACTTCCATGCATGGCTACACTCCACACAAGTACTTTCAGAAAAGTCTTGCTGACACTTTAATCTATACTTGATGTTAACAAATTTCTCTTCTTCAGAAACGCTTTCCTTGCCATAGTCAGTCTACATTTTATCTCCTCTCTACTTCGACCATCATCAGTTATTTTGCTTCCCAAATAGCAAAACTCCTTTATTAATTTAAGTGTCTCATTACCTAATCCACTTCCCTCTGCATCACCTGATTTAATTCGACTGCATTCCATTATCATCGTTTTGCTTTTGTTGACGATCATCTTATATCCTCCTTTCAAGACACTATCCATTCCGTTCAATTGCTCTTCCAGGTCCTTTGGTGTCTCTGATAGAATTAAAATGTCGTCGGCAAAACGTCAACGTTTTTCATAGTATGAAAGCTTTCACGACCGGATGACCTATCTTCTGGTATACCAGAAGATATCTCAACGTTTTTACTTCTTCTCCATGGATTTTCATTCCTATTCCAAATTTTTCTTTTAGTTCCTTTACTGATTGCTCAATGCACAGATTGAATAGCATCTGAGCTAGGCTACAACCCTGTCTCACTCTCTTCTCAACAACTGCTTTCCTTTCGTGCCCCTCGACTCTCGTAACTGCCAACAGGTTTCTGTACAAATTGTAAATAGCCTTTCGCTCCCAGTGTTTGACCCTCGCCTCCTTCAGAATTTGAAAGAGAGTTGAAATGCCGTGCTAAACATGCAGTACAGGACAGATAGAATAAATTGTTGAAAGAGGTCAAAGTAAGGGGCTGCCGGTTACACTCGAACATACAACTTCATTATTTGATCAAACATTACCAGAGACCAAAAAAATTTTTAAAACACACAGCCTTAATCTTTGGGACTTAATTACCAGCTGAAAGCCACTTTAATTTAAAAACGGCTGAAGGCCAATAACTTAAAACGCAAGCATAATCATAAATTTAAAAGGCAAGCCTTATCTTATAACAGTTCTTTAGTTAGGCTGAAGTAAACAAGTTAAATTCAAATCGGCTGAAGGCCGAACACTTAAAACTCAAAACATTAATTTTTTTTTAATACCAAAGTCCTTACATGAAACAGTTCTTTATTTTAGGTTGGTTGGTTGGTTTGGGGAAGGAGACCAGACAACGAGGTCATCGGTCTCATCGGATTAGGGAAGGACGGGGAAGGAAGTCGGCCGTGCCCTTTGAAAGGAACCATCCCGGCATTTGCCTGGAGCGATGTAGGGAAATCACGGAAAACCTAAATCAGGATGGCCGGACGCGGGATTGAGCCGTCGTCCTGCCGAATGCGAGTCGAGTGTCTAACCACTGCGCCACCTCGCTCGGTCTTTGTTCTTAAGGCCTTCAGCCTAAAATAAACAACTGAAACTCAAACCTGCTGAAGGCTGAAGACTTAAAAATTCGAAATTTTTTTAAAATGCCAAAGGGCTTACCTGAAACAGTACTTTAAACTAGGCTGAAGGCCTTAAGAGTAAAACAACTCTAATTTAAAACACATAACTGGTTAGAAGCCATACAAGTACCAACAACAAGAACAAATTAAGAAAAAAAGACAGTCCACACAAAGGCGCCCAGATGTTCGAGGGTCGGCCTGTAATTCAAACACTAACACTCGCTTAGGTGAGACAGGCAGTAGGGCCAACCATTCACGATCCGACGACAACCCAACCGACGGACAATCAGCGGACACACCGACAAGATAACTTCCATTTCACCCGACCAGAGCACAACAGGGAGTTCAGCGGAATAAAGTAGAAGATATTGGCACCCACAACCAATCATACTCGGAGCTGTCAAACTACACACCGTGCTGTACAGCAACAACACGGTGAAGAAACTACACTGCCTGAAATTTACCTCAACGCCCAGGGCAGGTAACCGGAACGTTAACGGCCACCGACAACGAACTCCAAACGACACAATGTGAACGGTCTTGACTTGCTGGTAGGTTAAATCAAAACTGAACTTTCGTATGCAGGGACAGTGAGCCACGGACCTCGCAGGAATGGGAACAGCGCCACATTCTCCGACACAGCGTAGAGACAGCCAGCGGACCCCGGCCAAACTACGCCCCGCCGAGAATTCCTCACTGCTCCACGCCAACCGAACGACTCCTCAGAGCAAGTACGCCGACAACATTTAAAATAACTAGTCAATCAAAATCACACAAACTACGTACAGTTTTACGAACACTTGCACGAAGACCTAGACAATGCTAACGGCAGTGACTGTACAATAACAGGAATGAATAACGAGTCGGCACACACAGCCAACCCATAAGCGATCGCCGGCCAAATACACGTCGTTCCCACTCCAGTTTGTGTGTCGGAAAACGTCGGGCGATTCATCGGGGTCCGGACCTCAGAACTAATTGACAACACACAACGACCGGGAAGTAATAGCAGTCCAGAAAAAACAATACGGGAGGACCTATATCGATAAACGCTGCTGCTCCCGCTCACGGACAGGCAAGGCAGCAACTCGGTGACACCAGTAATTGAAAATTAACATAACGAGGTGGCAGTACGGTAAAAACAAGATGTGAAATAAGAAATGGCACGAACACGAGCCACGCACGGCTCAAGGGTATTCCAGTCAAATTTCTGCGTATATTACACAAAAAAAGCTAGATCCAACTTTTTTGGTGTAGTTCTGCGTATATTACACCAAACACGTTTGATCTAGCTTAATCAGTTTACCCTATTATTAACACACAATCAGTTATAGTGTCTGGGGGTCAACGACTCGTTAACAAATACCGAAGTATTCACCCGCAGACGTGTTATCTATCCTATTTTCTGTTTTTATATCCTTCTAAACTGTAGAACTATTTATTCATATTTCCATCGCGAAACTGTTATTTTATTTTAAGTAAGTATAAGGCTGCTCCAACCAAAAAAGATAAAAAGAGTAAAAGAAATGGACCCTCTCCACGTGGCGGACACGGGCAATGGTGTGTGCGGACGCTGCTTTTGGTGGTGGTCAGATTTGGTTCCTTTAAGTTTGGTAGACAGACGCAGCGGCTAAGAGGCCAAAAACGAGCTACCATGAGAAATTAGGCGGTGGGTCTTATACCGAGCAGAAAGTGAAAGAAGAAAGACGTAAGAAATTGTGGACGACAGCAACGTGTAATGGGCTTTGTATACCCAAGAGATGACGCGTTATACTTTGCGTAATCTACGATTCCTGCTCTGCTGGCATAAGGGTGAGCGATTTACCGAAGACTTCAGGTGTTTTCTAGCACTTACTGGAAATAAAATTTTGAAACACTCAGGAAGAAAGCAGCACTTTTATGTGGTGTATAGTGTCAATGGCAAATGCCCGATGAAATCTGGCTAAGGGAATCTACTAGCAGACAATCGGAGTAGCGCGCTTCTGTTACACAGTATAGCAGACATAAAATAAGAATTAGTAAGAGATATTGAGAATGTAAAGAGTGTCGAAACTGATTTAGCCACTAAAAATGTATGTGAGCATTGGCTGACACGTTCTGTAGCCAAATTTAGTGTGCTCACGGACTCTCGTTCTCATCAAGTAAGCAAATACGAGCAGTTAAAATTGCCTGCTTTCCCAACCTAGAATAAAACCATTTCTTGGAGTTCTCGGAATCGAGGATTTGGCAGTCTTAGCGGATGTAGGAGACGAGTCATAGGCCCTCGGGGCCGCGGTGGTCATGCGATTCTAGGCGCTGCAGTCCGGAACCGCGGGACTGCTACGGTCGCAGGTTCGAATCCTGCCTCGGGCATGGATGTGTGTGTGATGTCCTTAGGTTAGTTAGGTTTAAGTAGTTCTAAGTTCTAGGGGACTGATGACCTAAGATGTTAAGTCCCATAGTGCTCAGAGCCATTTGAACCAACCATTTTTGAGCCATCATAGGCCTTCGGGGTGAAGAAAGGTTTTAAAAAAGTAAGGGGGAGGGGGGAAAGTGAAGGGGAGTTAGTGATCCTGAGTGATTAATGAAATTATTTTGCCAAACCGGACAGCACTGCAAGGATTCGTGTCTTTCCCCGAGCGGACGTAGAATCCTGCTTAATTTGCCGTTTTCTACGCCAGTGCAGCAGTTTACTGAGCGTGCACATGGTCGCTAGGAAAACAGTATCCGTCCAAAAAGTTCCGAGACTGATTTTATTCCTGGCATATAAGCGACGCAAAAGCAATTATTACAGTGGTAGGTTGAACTAACAACGGCGAACAACACATGCGCGTTCGACCAGTTGGTTGTGAGTTGGCAGTGTGAAGTCTGAATGTGAGGCCGTAGTGTCGCCGCTGTTTTGTCTCAAATCTCAGCGGAACATCATCTCTAAATCAAGTTTCCAGACATTTTCCAGAATGTTTTCACGAAGAGAAAAGTGTGTGTAAAGTTTGTCCACACACCCCGACTTCCTAGCAGAAACGGCGACGCGTAGAATCCTGTTGCGACTTGAATGAAATGCTAAACGCGGACAATTCTTTTCTAGAAAAAATTGTCATGGGGGACGAGACTTGTGTTATCAGTTCAAAGCTACCACAAACCGACAAAGTGCAGAAATTCACATGAAGGGTGAATGCTTTGATGACATAAGCGACATTAAAGCCAATTTGACGCATGGGTTGAACAACATCATAAAGACATATCTGCTCACATTTTCAACTTACTCAAGTGGAAGACACTATATAGAATATCTGAAGCATTAAAACGACAAAATTAGCTTTATTTTTTTAGTAGTCCCCTCTTGAAACATTTTGGAGTTTCGGTGTATGCACAGCGTGAAGCCATTAGCTGGCTTGGCGAGTTCTAATTGACGGCAATATATTCCATATATTCCAGCGGAAACCTGAATTTGAATTTAAAGTGACTTTCAACTCCAGATGAGAGTTTCACTCTGCAGGAGAGTATGCGCTGGTATGAAACTTCCTGGCAGATTAAAACAGTGCACCAGACCGAGACTCGAACTCGGGACCTTTGCGTTTCGTGGGAAAGTTGTCTATAAACTGAGATACCAACGCAACACTCAGGACACGGCTAATGAGGATGTGCTTGCGTAGCTGAATAAGTAGATCACTAGCCTGGGAAACGCAAAGGTCGGAGGAGACTTGGAACGTTGGCGTCAGCAGTTCACGTATCCACGTCGGTCCCATGAGAGGAGCAAAGGATAGGTAGAACTCAGGTGAGAGCATAACTCGTCCGGGAGATTAGTTGGAAGCTCCGGTACTTCAGGGCAGCATCCAAATCGTCCTGCGTAGTTTTCGCAAGGAGGCTGTCCCCTTGTGGGGCAGTCGGCGCCAGCATGTAGCGGAGTACATCCGCGATTCCTGCTCGGACGTGTCCGAAAGAACAGATACCATTGATGATATGGCAGCTCTCGAAGAATGAAATTACAATCAAATCCAGACCTTAAGCTGCTTACAGGCGCTGATAAATACCAATGGCGACAGTTCAAAATGTATGCCTCGACCGGGACCTCCTGCTTACATGGAAGTCGCTCTATCCTACTGAGCCACCGAGGACACAGAGAACAGTGCGACTGCAAGCACTTATATCTGGCAAGCTCCTCGTGAGACCCACATTCCCAACTTACTGTCTATACACTACATTTGAAGTGCCTCTGCCCACTATACTCATTACTCGCGATTCCTGTAAGAGTTCGGGCAATGCGGGTGCTTTCGCATTAAAGATGATGATTGGCCTGTTAGCCTTATGTATATGAAGATGGCACCTGTTCTTTCTGACATGTCCGAAAGAACAGACACCATTGGTGAACTTTCAGCTCTCGAAGAATGAAATTACAATGAAATCCAGACCTTTAACTGCCTACAGTCGTTAATAAATATCAATGGGGACAGTTTAAAATGTGTGCCCCGGCTGGGACTCCAACTCGGGATCTCTTGCTTACATGGCAGGCGCTCTATCCGTCTGAACCACCGAAGACACAGAGGATAGTGCGACTGCAAGGACTTATCTCTGGCACGCTTCCCGTAACACCCACATTCCCATCTTACAGTCCACACGCAACATTTGTAGCGTCCCTGCTCACTATAGTCATTACTCGTGGCAGTCAATCTACGGATTCCCGTAAGAGTTCGGACAATGTGAGTGCATCCGCACTGAAGAAGATCATTCGTCGGTTAGCCTTGTCCGAAAGAACAGGTGCCATCTTCATACAGATAAGGCTAACGGGCCAATGATCTTCTTCAGTGCGGATGTACTCATATTGCTCGAACTCTTACACGATTATGTAGATTGACACCAGTGTGGACAGTAAGTTGGGAACGTGGGTCTCACGGGGAGCGTAACAGAGGTAAGTCCCTGCAGTCGCAATCTCCTCTGTGTCCTCGATGGCTCAGACGGATAAAGCGTCTGCCATGAAAGCACGAGATCCCGGGTTCGAGTCCCGGTCAGGGCACACATTTTCAACGTTTTCCATTGTTATTTATCAACGCCTGTAACCAGCTAAAGGTCTGGAATTCATTATAATTTCAAATTAGGTCTTGTGGGGATGTCGGGACAAGATGATCCATAATAGTGAGGGTACCGATATATCGGGACGAATGGTAACCCTAGGGAGTAATGAGGGTTTCGGGCAAACGCTGTTGGGGAAATGTCGAAAGCTAGAGTGGAAGCGCCGCTTTAAATTGATGTGAATGTTAAGTGGAGTCCCTTCACACCCACACTTGCTTGGTGACCATACAAAAAAATTAACTGTCACGTCTGCTTTGGTTAGTAACTAGAAAGAATTCCGCTGGAAATGCCAGAAAAGCAGCGATTTACATTCGCCTGGCTTCTTAACCAATTGTAACTTTTAGAGAAGCGTCATGAATGGCGAATTTTGAGTGAAACCTACATTTCTCTTGCTGCCATGTTAAAATTCGCTTCTTTTGCCAGTACACAAAGGAGTTTACACAATATCACCTCGCTAACATGTTATGCACACACAATTGCGAGAGATTTCTGAAACTGTTGTTTATTGAGTTTATCAAGTCAGGAACAGGAAAAGTAAAGACAATAGCTTACGCAAAAGCACTTTCTCACCAGAAAAATAAATGTGTAATGTCTTCACTTATGTCATTCCGAAATCCACAGTATTTCTGGAATCACCAGCTATTGACAGCCCATAAAAATTTCATTCTTTCATCGAAAAAGTCTGTAGGTAGTGGAATAACATAACCATATGAAAAAATACTCTCCTCTTTGCGTGCTATCATTTGCCACAATCACATTTCAATATCTCAAACTGTTTATGAGATATGAAGAATGTTTGGATATTTCATTCTGGCTTTGCCGCTATTGCGCGTGATCCAAAGTGAGTGTGCTACATCAGAACAGTTTTCTCGACATTGGCGACAGATAGAGACCTCCGCCCAAGTCTAAAAAAATTCAATATCTTATCTAAATTTCATACATAGCAAGATATTATGAAATGTGCACCAAACGCAAAATCATAGCGATACCTGTTATTCAATCCAAATCTTTTGGAATTTCAGACAGTGTCTTACTTAAATGCAAATATCACAGTAACTGTGACCATTAATAAAATGATGGGCACGTTACCTTGAAGGTGACATATAAAGCTGTATGTATAGCAAAAATATTTTTTTTTTACTAAGTAGTTTCTGTAAAATCGTTTGAGAAAAACTGCAGGGCGTCCATCTCGATTCTGTCATCGCAGCGCGTCGCTGACCAGGCGAAAGGAGCTAAAGAATCTCGGCCTCTCCTTCCCACCAAACGAATGAATTCGACCAGCGCTTTTGACGAAAATTGGACACTGTGCACCGGCAACCGTATCTTGCGCGGGCTCTAGTCAACGCGAACTCAATAAACAAACAACAATAAATAGCCAACACTTTGTTATTCTCGCTCGCATTCGATTGTTTGCATGAATCGCTTCTTCGGGTACCACTGTCTTCTTTGCCACTTCGTCACCTCGGATGAGGATTGCTGCTCTACAAGTCCTCCTGCAGACCGGCTTTCAAATCCAACAACTGAGCTGACACCAAAGTAGAGGAGCCTGGGATACCACAAATGTCGTCGCGACGTTGGCCCAGCTGGTCCATTGACGCTGATGTCGAGATTTGGAGAGGTAATGGACAAGGAGGCCATTTACGGAATGGCCTCTCGCATGTGTCGCCCATTTTGTCTTGAGTGCTTCCACTTACGCAGGAGATAATGACGACATGCGATGGAGATTGCTGGTCGTCGTAAGGGAGCTGAACTAGCCATCACTGGAGGCTCTCAGATCGGATGTGACCTCCCTGTCCACAGCCGGTGCAGAAACCTCGTTTGTCCATCATATGTAACGATTGAACGGCCACTCCGAAGTACGCATGATATGGTGCTTTTAGAGTTCGATACCTATCTGACACATGCCACCGAGTGTCTGGTAAGCCTTGAAAATTGCCCATTTCTCCGCCAGATGATTGAGGACTGTCCGATATGGCCACAAAGTGTCAGTAACTTCGAAAGGAAGTTCGAATATATGAATAGTTCTAACTCCCTTGCCGGCATGATTAACGGAAACTGCATCCACGTTTCAGTTGGTGTGGCAAAAACTGTCCTTAGGTCGCAAATGGAGTCTGTCGCACACTGCTCCATCCATAAGCTTGATGTAGCTATATTGGAAACAATGGACAAATATGACCCTGTCACCTCGCTTGGGTCGTGTTTCACCATATCGTGTAAGAAGCGTTCAGTTTTGAATGCTTTTGGTCGTGTCTATGTTCTTCAAAAGCGAATTTCGGACTTTTCGGTAGAAAGAGCCATCGCGGTTCGCGTAAATCAATACACCAGTATTTGGTGCAGCATGCAAATAAACACCTCCAAGCAAACCTGCAGCGCAAACACGTTCGCTCCACTCCAGTCAGAATGTGCTCCGGCTATCCGCGTACTCCTCCTGAGTGACCCAAACCTCCATGTATCGCGCTTGTCCACATCTTCTAATGCACGCATGTACGCACACTATGTAATTCCCGTAAGGGAGGGACATTGGTTAGAGCCGTCTTTTAACCCGTCGAGGATTGTAATACTTATTATTCACATTTCGCAATTTTCGTTCAATATATATGCATGTCTGAAGGAACATTGTATAATGTTAATTGTAAACATAGACATTGTTCAATAAAGTAATAAGCATTACATGCCTCGACGGGCCAGATCGACGATCCCTCCCTGTTGTGGGACTCACATGATGTGTGTGCAAGCATTAAGCGATGTGGACAAGTGTGACTTTTGGACGTTCCGATAGGTCGAGGCAGCACGAATAACCGAACTGTTTAAGGTGACCGCTCGCTGTAAGCGGGAAATTCGGGTTCGAATCCCTGTCCTTAAGGATTCGGCGTATGTCATCAATAAACAGTACAGCTGAAGTGATTTTAGATTCTCGATTTGAGAACAAAATTTTCGAAATAGAAGAGGATTGTTTCTCAGTGGAAGGTGAAGAGGTGCTCATAGCACGTAAGGTATGCATTTTAGAGTCAGCGTTTAACAGTCTTTTGTGCTTCGAATAATCGTTCCCGTCATATTCCCGAATATTGAACATTCCTGCTGGCACTCCCTGTTTATAAACAGAACAAATATTCTACGTCTGTTATCAGTATAATACTATTTCTCGGCACTGATGATTAAACCATCAACGCTTCTGATCGGACATCGATCGCATTATATGCACAAAAACCAAAGAATTGTTTGCGAGTGAAGTATAATATATTATAATTGAGTGAAATCTTCTTGAAACACTTCAGTTGTACAGCATATTCTGGATGCTGGTGGATTCATGGTGATAGTATTTATACTTACAGTGAAAAGTGATTAATCTTTACCAACAGGCAATTATTATGGAAGCCGCCAGGTCGATACTAAGTACAACGCCGCTCACACAAAGGCAGTAAGTAGAAGAATTTGTTTTCCGACACGATTCGTCATACATGGCGATACACTAGAGTGTTATCTTTATTCTTGTCACAGAGACAGCATCAAGCGTCACACTATGGAAATGAAGATGTAACGTCTGTATGCCGCGTCTGAAGATGCGCCAGATAAGCTTCAAAACCAGTTTACGGTAATAAACATTTCAAAAAGTGAGTGGTTGCAGTTTCCTATATTTACATACACTGAAGAGCCACAGAAACTGGTACACCTGCATACTATCGCGTAGGGCCCCCCCCCCCCCCCCCCACGAGCACGCAGAAGTGCCACAACATGACGTGGCATGGACTCGATTAATGCCTGAAGTAGTGCTGGAGGGAATTGACACCGCAAATCCTGTAGAGCTGTCCGTAAATCCGTAAGAATACAAAGGGTTTGAAGCAAGGTATCCCAGATATGCTCAATAATGTTCATGTCTGATGAGTTTGGTGGCCACCGGAAGTGTTTAAACTCAGAAGAGTGGTCCTGGAGCCACTCTCTAACAATTCTGGACGTGTGGAGTGTCGTATTGTCCTGCTGGGATTGCCCGAGTCCGTCGGAATGCACAATGGACATGAGTGGATGAGGTGATCACACAGGATGCTTAGGTACGTGTCACCTGTCAGAGTCGTACCTAGACGTTTCAGCGGCCCTACATTACTCCAACTGCTCAGGCCCCACACCATTACAGAGGCTCCACAAGCTTGAAACGTCCCCTGCTGACATGCAGGGTCCATGGATTCATGAGATTGTCTCCACACCCGTACACGTCCATCCTCTCGATACAATTTGAAATGAGCCTCGTCCGACCGGGAAACATGTTTCCATTCATTATCAGTCCAATGTCGGTGTGGACCGACCTAGGCGAGGCGTGAAGTTTTGTGTAAGTCAGTCATCAAGGCGACCCGAGTGGGCCTTCGGCTCCGAAAGCCCATATCGGTGATGTTTCGTTGAATGATTCGCACGCTGATACTTGTTGATGGCCCAGCATTGAGATATGCAGCAATTTGCGGAAGGGTTGCATTTTTGTCACGTTGAACGATTCTCTTCAGTCGTCGTTGGTCCCGTTCTTGCGTATCTTTTTCCGGCATCAGCGATGTCTGAGACTTGTTACATGGGATTCCTGATTTTCACGGTATATTCGTGAAATGGTCATAAGGGAAAATTCTCAGTTCTACGCTACCTCGGAGTCTGTGTCCCATCGCTAGTGCGCCGACTATACCACCACGTTCAGACTCATTTAAATCTTGATAACCTGCCATTGTGGCAGCAATAACCGATCTGACAACTGCGCCAGACACTTGTTGTCTCGTACGGACGATGCCAACCGCAGCACCATATTATGCCTGTTTACTTATGTCTGTATTTGAAAACGCATGCCTGTACCAGTTTCTTTGGCGCTCCAGTGTATAACATTCAAGTTATTGTTTAACAGTAAAATAAAGAGAACTCGCTGATGCTGGTTTAACATAACTAACACCGGTACAGGTGATGAGAGAAAGCCGGCCGGAGTGGCCGAGCGGTTAAAGGCGCTACAGTCTGGAACCGCACGACCTCTACGGTTGCAGGTTCGAATCCTGCCTCGGGCATGGATGTGTGTGATGTCTTTAGGTTAGTTAGGTTTAAGTAGTTCTAAGTTCTAGGGGACTTATGACCACAGCAGTTGAGTCCCATAGTGCTCAGAGCCATTTGAACCATTTTTGATGAGAGAAAAACTATATATCATTGTTGAAGCAAACAGGGAGGCTACTAGTAAGCGTTCCTAAAAGGGGAATCACTTCAAGATGAGTAACCATGCTTCCTTCGGCTGGAGCAGGACCGCCACGGTAGTGCCAAAAGAGCGGCGGTAGCTGCGGGCTGCTGTGGAGATCGGCTAATTGAATTCAGCTGCGGCGCGCCGATACATCTGTTTCCGGTAAATGGGCTGTAGCTGTAGTTGTAGCTGTAGTTGTAACTGTAGTTGTAGTTGTGGCCGCCACGAGGCGCGCGGCCGCCGTCGTGACCGGCTCGCACGCCGTGCTCGGTTCACGGCGGCCCGGCGGCGCCGATCCCGGGCTGTGTGCTTCCCGCAACTGGCGCGGGTTCGGGACGCGGAACCCGGATCACTCTGACCAGCAACACCTGTTCTCCGTCTGATAAACGCTGCTCAACTCATAATACCATACAAAATTTGTTTTGCTCAGTGGGACACAATTCGTAACAACTGAATATATACGGAAAAAAAGAAGAAGGAGAGAGAGAGAGAGAGAGAGAGAGAGAGAGAGAGAGAGAGAGAGATGCACCACGAAGGAATTATCCGAATGGGGACGGAAATTGGTAGCACGTCTGGCTGTTATGCAAGCAGTTATTCGGCTTGGCAATGATTGAGACAGTTGTTGGATGTCCTCCTGAGGGACATCGCGCCAAATTCTCTCCAACTGGCGTGTTAGATGGACAGAATCTTGAGATGGTTGAAGAGCCATGTGCAGAGTACCCAGACGTTCTCAAATGGGGAGAGATCCGGCGACCTTGCTGACCAAGGTACGGTTTGGCAAGAGTGAAGACAAGCAGTACAAACGTTCGCTGTGTGGGCGAGAGGAGGGGGCGGGGGGGGGGGGGTGCTATCTTGCTGAAATGTAAGCTCAGGTTGGCTTCCCACGAAGGCCAACAAAACGGGACGTAGAATATCGTCGACGTACAGCAGGTATACATGCCGACGTCGCAAGCCGAAGATGAACAGATAGAGAAAGTGTATGAGGATATTGAAAGGGTAATGCAGTATGTAAAGGGGGACGAAAATCTTATAGTCATGGGCGACTGGAATGCAGTCGTAGGGGAAGGAGTAGAAGAAAAGGTTACAGGAGAATATGGGCTTGGGACAAGGAATGAAAGAGGAGAAAGACTAATTGAGTTCTGTACCAAGTTTCAGCTAGTAATAACGAATACCCTGTTCTAGAATCACAGGAGGAGGAGGTATACTTGGAAAAGGCCGGGAGATACGGGAAGATTTCAATTAGATTAAATCATGGTCAGGCAGAGATTCCGAAATCAGGTACTGGATTGTAAGGCGTACCCAAGAGCAGATATAGACTCAGATCACAATATAGTAGTGATGAAGAGTAGGCTGAAGTTCAAGACATTAGTCAGGAAGAATCAATACGCAAAGAAGTGGGATACGAAAGTACTAAGGAATGACGAGATACGTTTGAAGGTCTCTAACGCTATAGATGCAGCAATAAGGAATAGCGCAGTAAAAAAAATGGTTCAAATGGCTCTGAGCACTATGGGACTTAACATCTATGGTCATCAGGCCCCTAGAACTTAGAACTACTTAAACCTAACTAACCTAAGGACATCACACAACACCCAGCCATCACGAGGCAGAGAAAATCCCTGACCCCGCCGGCAATAGAACCCGGGAACCCGGGCGTGGGAAGCGAGAACGCTACCGCACGACCACGAGGTGCGGGCAATAGCGCAGTAGGCAGTACAGTTGAAGGGGAATGGACATCTCTAAAAAGGGCCATCACTGAAGTTGGGAAGGAAAACATAGGTACAAAGAAGGTAGCTGCGAAGAAACCATGGGTAACAGAAGAAATACTTCAGTTGATTGATGAAAGGAGGAAATACAAACATGTTCCGAGGAAATCAGGAATACAGAACTACAAGTCGCTGAGGAATGAAATAAATAGGAAATGCAGGGAAGCTAAGACGAAATGGCTGCAGGAAAAATGTGAAGACGTCGAAAAAGATATGATTGTCGGAAGGACAGACTCAGCATACAGGAAAGTCAAAATAACCTTTGGTGACATTAAAAGCAGCGGTGGTAACATTAAGAGTGCAACGGGAATTCCACTGTTAAACGCAGAGGAGAGAGCAGATAGGTGGAAAGAATACATTGAAAGCATCTATGAGGGTGAAGATTTGTCTGATGTGATAGAAGAAGAAACAGGAGTCGATTTGGAAGAGATAGGGTATCCAGTATTAGAATCGGAATTTAAAAGAGCTTTGGAGGACTTACGGTCAAATAAGGCAGAAGGGATGGATAACATTCCATCAGAATTTCTAAAATCATTGGGGAAGTGACAACAAAACGACTATTCACGTTGGTGTGTAGAATATATGAGTCTGGCAATATACCATCTGACTTTCGGAAAAGCATCATCCACACAATTTCGAAGACGGCAAGAGCTGACAAGTGCAAGAATTAAATGGTGCAAGCTATTCGAGATTCTGAAAAAAGTAGGGGTAAGCTATAGGGAGAGACGGGTCATAAACAATATGTACAACAACCAAGAGGGAATGATAAGAGTGGACGACCAAGAACGAAGTGCTCGTATTAAGAAGGGTGTAAGACAAGGCTGTAGCCTTTCGCCTCTACTCTTCAATCTGTACATCGAGGAAGCAATGATGGAAATAAAAGAAAGGTTCAGGAGTGGAATTCAAATACAAGGTGAAAGGATATCAATGATACGATTCGCTGATGACATTGCTATCCTGATTGAAAGTGAAGAAGAATTAAATGATCTGCTGAACGGAATGAAGAGTCTAATGAGTATACAGCATGGTTTGTGAGTAAATCGGAGAAATACGAAGGTAATGAGAAGTAGTAGAAATGAGAACAGCGAGAAACTTAACAGCAGGATTGATGGTCACGAAGTCAATGAAGTTAAGGAATTCTGCTACCTAGGCAGTAAAATAACCAATGACGGACGGGGCAAGGAGGACATCAAAAGCAGACTCGCTATGGCAAAGAAGGCATTTCTGGCCAAGAGAAGCCTACTAATATCAAATACCGGCCTTAATCTGAGGAAGAAATTTCTGAGGATGTACGTCTGGAGTACAGCATTGTATGGTAGTGAAACATGGACTGTGGGAAAACCGGAACAGAAGAGAATCGAAGCATTTGAGATGTGATGCTATAGACGAATGTTGAAAATTAGGCGGACTGATAAGGTAAGGAATGAGGAGGTTCTACGCAGAATCGGAGAGGAAAGGAATATGTGGAAAACATTGATAAGGAGAAGGGACAGGATGATAGGACATCTGCTAAGACATGAGGGAATGACTTCCATGGTACTAGAGGTAGCTGTAGAGGGCAAAAACTGTAGAGGAAGACAGAGATTGGAAGACGTCAAGCAAATAATTGAGGACGTAGGTTGCAAGTGCTACTCTGAGATGAAGAGGTTAGCAGACGAAAGGAATTCGTGGCGGGCCGCATCAAACCAGTCAGTAGACTGATGACCGGGGAAAAAAAACAGCTGTGTTGCAAGTGTGCCACAGATGACAGCCAGAGGGGTCCTGCTATGAAATGAAATGGCATCCCAGACCATCACTTCTGGCTGCCGGGCCGCCCCCAGACAGGTCTTCGGCCTGGAATCTCGCTGACTGCAGTGTAAGTGTCTTCAGTGATAAGTCAGTGATGAATCTGTCTCCGAAAGTAGTCCCAATGACCAGCGATGACACGCGTGGAGACATCTCGGACTGCGGTGGATATAAAACTGACTGTCGCCCGCCATAAGCCCCGACAACCAGGAGCGATGGTGAGGGATGCGAATTGTTTCCGCAGCGATACGGCGAAAGTTTCTGTTGTTTGTCTTCGAGCTTGCCAAACCCTACCTTGGTCAGCAGCGTCGCAGAATCTTTCTTCAATTGGGAACGTTTGGTGCATTACGGTTAAGGCTCTACAATTGGAGCGAGATTTTGACGATCTGGCGCGCCAGTTGGACAGAACTTGCCACTGTCTCCCTTAGAAGGACCTCCATCAACTCTGTCAATCAATTGCATGAGAGCCAGTCGTGGACCAACGCGTTATTGACTTTCTCGGTTTGTGATGCACTTTTTCTTGACTAAATCATCCAATTTTTCTGTAACTGTAATAATTTGTTTATCTGTGCATGTACATCTATTGATTTCCGTCCGCTTCGGATAATTCCCTCGTGATGTGTCTTTTTTTTTCTTTTTTCCTTCTCTTTTTCTTACAGCGTATTTCTGTAACGTGATGAGAGTAACGTTATCAGCTTTTATGCTACAACAGTTAGATATGGCATTTACCGTTTATGACTATCAAAAGCCTTAAGTAGTAACTGCACGCTTAATGGTTATTATATTTTTAATTCGAACATGTCAGGTTAGGCTTTACCGTGACTATTATTGATTTTAATTGAAGCTACAAGTGTACAGTTCTCAATCAACGTTTATTTTATTTTCAGAGCACGTTTCGGAAGTATGAACTCCATTATCAGGTAGATGTACTTGAAATAATACGACATGCTTACTTTGCATGCATGACTTTTGGTATGTATAGTGGCAGTAGACAAAACAAAGCGCTATTGTAGTACATGGCTCAGAATTTTGTGGAGGTCATTGATTGTAAAGATGAAAAAAAAAAAATAGAAAAGTAAAAATACCTCCAGTAGTTACAGGCGCCTCTTTCTGTTGTGTCTGCAACACATAAATCATATATATCTTCGGCTTATTTAAATTTGTACAAAGTGAATGTTTTGTACACGGAAGAGACAAAGAAACAGTGACCACTGGAGGTATTTGAATTTATGTTTCTGTTCATCTTTGCAAGCAAAGATCTCAACAGTTCTTTCAAACTTTAACTGAAGCAGTATGTTCGGTTTTGCCTATGTTGGTAACTTTATTGATTTATATTTTCTTTGCTATTATTAGAGTCTAGAAGCCATCTCTGCTTATTTCGGTGCTTACACAGCGTACGTGGCGTTGTATACGATGCAAATCTATAGAAAAAAGATCCTGTGATCACTGGGGTATTTTTTTCATTTATATTACCCGAAATCGCAGCTACTCCCTTTGATGTATTTATCCTGTGGTCTTCAACCTGTGAAGGCTGCGGGCCCACAGCTACATTTGAAGATGCAAAACCGAAGAAAATTCTCCATAATACGTATTTATTATAATTCAGCGCATAAGTATAATATATTGCTCCACTTCAGTATGGCAGTCATTAGTGTTGGACCATACTATTTATCAGAATCGAAAATGCCCAGTGTTATCTGAAGCTGTCACCGACTATTGCCGTAATTGTTAAAAATCTTGGTGGCTTATGAGGTCGCTTTTATGACGCCATCCAACTGCTACGTTAGAATTATGAAGTATCTTATGAATCAAATTACCATTTGCACAGTTTCAAACTACACTGCAGGACAAGTTTCAGTATGATTCAGTGGACCAAAATGGAATTCTGGGACTATTACAAATTGCTGGTTGTGTTTGCATCCAATCATGATTATAATAAATACAGTAAACGGCGCCGGCATTGAGACAGAAGGATTGAAAAATATATAAAAACTAAAATGACTACGAAGGGGTCGAAATAAACAGAAAGTGAATGATACATATATCAAAAGAATCGATCTGATATATAGATTACAAATGTTTCGTAAGTTATCGATATGTTTGTAACACTGATTTAGTAATTAAAATAATGAGGTATTTCGACTTCATACATCGACTGTGGTACCTCACTTGCTTCAGAATGTTTTTCAGCGAGTGTCGAAAAGTGATTTCAGCAATGCTCTCGTTTCATGTTTTGTGAGTATAGAGGATCATCAGCTAACGGTATACTACGCCTTCCACATCGCTGGTAACGGGTTCTACACAACGCTGGCGACTAATATGAAGGGCAGTAACAGGTGCAAACATGTAATTCTTTTGTATCGATTGTGAATAAATAGTTGCCACTATTGAAGTTCCAACCCTCGTACAACAGAGAAGCTGCAGGCTTGTCTAGGATCAGATGTTAAGTTTAAGGATGGATTTCTTACTGTGTTTCCATATTTTGTCCAACTACTGTGGTTTGAACAAACGAACCTTTGACGCATGTAAGAAAAAAAGACATTAACTGTGGTGTCACCGCCAGACACCACACTTGCTAGGTGGTAGCTTAAATCGGCCGCGGTCCATTTAGTACATGTCGGACCCGCGTGTCGCCACTGTGTGATCGCAGACCGAGCGCCACCACAAGGCAGGTCTCGAGATACGGGCTAGCACTCGCCCCAGTTGTAAGACGACTTTGCTAGCGACTACACTGACGAAGCCTTTCTCTAATTTGCCGAGAGACAGTTAGAATAGCCTTCAGCTAAGTCCATGGCTACGACCTAGCATCAAGAATGCTGTATTCTCATCAAAGAATAAAAGATAAGTATTCGAGGAGCTGCATACTTTTCTTACGAGAATTCACTACTTATCCTGTTCCAGAATTCACGCCCGTCTGCGTTAGATAGCGTGCATTTCGGCCGCCTCTATCTACAAGGTGTTGGCACATTTACCAACACATCATTGGCGACGAGACAACGGAAAGGGTCTTGTTCTTTCTAATTGCTTACATTTACTTGTGTCATGGCTTCGCCACATTCTCCAGATGTACTGTCCGAATTTTATCGCTTGCAGAATCAGCAGACGCAGGCGTTATTGGATGCCCTTGGACAGCTCGTCCAGGGTCAACGTGCCATTCAAACCGATGTGGCAGCCGCCGCTTCACCGCTACCGCAGCCACAACATGCAGTTGCACCGCCGTTTCGCAATTTTGATGCACAGCAAGAGACCTGGACTGAGTGGTCACGCCAGTTTGGATTCCATCTCGCCGCCTACAGAATTCAAGGTAATGAGCGGCAGCCGTTTTTTCTTTCGTGTGTAGGTGTGTCCACCTACCGTGTGATAGTGAAATTGTTTCCCCGACGCGACGTAGCCACACTGTCCTACGAAGAAATTTTGTCGGCATTGGACGCCTATTTCAAAGAAACAGTCAATGTAGTTGCACAGAGGTATACTTTCTTTCGTACGAAACGTACGGCCGGTCAAACTAATAGGGAGTGGGTTGCAACTTTGCAAGTCCTTACTAGGGATTGTGCGTTTCAATGTGACTGTGGCCTTCCTTATTCAGATACTATGGTGCGTGATGCAATAGCACAGAACGTTTCTGATGTTCGCATACGGGAGCAAATTTTGAAACTAGTTAATCCCTCCCTTCAACAAGTGATAGACATATTGGATAGGCAAGACACACTTGACTGTGCTCAGGACTCATTTGCAACTTCGCCAGCCGTGTGTGACAATTGCCCATCACGCCACGCTATTTGCTTTTTCTGTAATAGGAAAGGACATGTTCAAAGTGTTTGCCAGAAAAAGCTCAGATCAGACAATCACAATCATTCCCGGCCCTTTGCTTCGCGCCGGAATCGAACCAAGAATACTCAGGCTCGTGGACCTTCGCCCATGGACATTCATGTCGTTAATTCCACTTCGTCCAGTGCCACTTTCTCTAACAGTGACTGTGTTCGTCCCACAAAAAGTGTGCGTCGACGTCGCCGGAAATCGCGTCAATTAACAAGTGATGCTGTACCTGTATCAGTTCCAATTGCACGAGACAGTCGCTCTTGTCGTCAGCAGGACAATAAACTTTTTGTAGATTTGGACTTCAATGGCACGGTCATACCATTCCAGCTCGATACCGGAGCTGCAGTTTCACTGCTCAATCACGACGCGTACAAACAACTGGGCAAACCTCCGTTGCGTGCCGCGAATGTTCAGTTAACAAGTTATTCAGGACAGCAGATCCCTGTGTTAGGACAGTGCAGCCGTCTTGCAACATACAAGGGACAAGCAAAACTTGTGTCATTTTACGTTCTTCGTTCTTCTACTGCAGTGAACTTGTTTGGTTTAGATTTATTTCAGTTGTTTAACATGTCTATAGTAAATCAGGTCCTATCAGTGAATCAGACTGCGCCTTCAGACAGTGTTTCTCGTCTGTGTGAAGAATTTCAAATGGTTCAAATGGCTCTGAGCACTATGGGACTCAACTGCTGAGGTCATTAGTCCCCTAGAACTTAGAACTAGTTAAACCTAACTAACCTAAGGACATCACAAACATCCATGCCCGAGGCAGGATTCGAACCTGCGACCGTAGCGGTCTTGCGGTTCCAGACTGCAGCGCCTTTAACCGCACGGCCACTTCGGCCGGCGTGAAGAATTTGCAGACATTTTTGCACTGGGCTTAGGTTGCGCCAAAAACTATGAAGCACATTTGGAACTGAAAGTCAACGCGCAACCAAAATTTTTCAGAGCGCGCAATGTTCCCCACGTATTGCGTGATGAGGTCGCAAGAACATTAAATGATTTAGAATCACAGGGTGTAATTGAACGTGTGGAACCTTCTCTCTGGGCCTCACCCTTAGTAATTTTGCCAAAACCTTCCGGAAAACTGAGACTTTGTGTGGACTTCAAGGCAACAGTGAATCCACAACTCGTGCTTGCAACTTTTCCCTTACCCCGCCCGGAAGATCTTTTTGATAAACTGTGCCCGGGTAAATACTTTTCCAAGTTGGACCTAGCAGATGCGTACTTGCAAATCCCAGTGGACGCCGAATCCCAGCGCGTCTTGGTGGTTAACACGCATCTTGGTTTGTACCGCTTCAAAAGACTGCCATTCGGGTGTGCATCCGCCCCTGCATTGTTTCAGCAATATTTACAAACTATTTGTGCGTCGGTCCCTACTGCTGCGAACTATCTGGACGATATTGTGATCTCCGGAAAGACGGCAGACGAGCATTTAGCACACCTACGAACATTATTTCAGGTATTACGCCAACATGGCCTTCGCTTGCGGAAGGACAAATGTGTGTTTTTTGCTCGTGACTTACCATACCTGGGCCATGTCATCAATGCCCAAGGCATACATCCGAGTCCAGAGCACCTCCGTGCCATACAAGATTTGCCTTCACCACAAAATCTGAAACAGCTACAGAGTGTGTTGGGTAAAATTAACTATTATCATCGCTTTCTGCGCAATGCCTCTTCTGTTTCAGCTACGCTTCATAGCTTACGCCGTAAGGGTGTTCCGTTCGTCTGGACGACGGAATGCGAACGCGCCTTTCGCCAGTTGAAATCGGCGTTGCTTTCAAATACTTGCCTTACGCCATTTGATCCCCAGAAACCCCTTTTGTTGATGGTAGATGCATCGGATTTCGGGATCGGTGCTGTGCTTGCGCACAAAGTTGGCTCGCATGATCGCCCTATTGCCTTTGCGTCAAAATTGCTCTCGTCTGCGCAAAGAAATTATTCCCAGATAGAGAAAGAAGCTTTGGCTCTCGTGTTTGGTGTTACTAAGTTGCATGATTTCTTGTATGGTCGTCACTTTACCATCATCACAGACCACAAACCCTTGACGTCGCTTTTTCATCCGCACAAGCCTGTACCTCCGCATACAGCGCAGAAATTCATTCGCTGGTCTATTTTCCTCTCGCAGTACCGCTACGATATCTTGTATCGGTCCACTGCTAAGCACGGAAACGCCGATGCGTTGTCCCGTTTGCCTGTTGCTGAGGATAAAGCATTCGATTCTTCCGATCTTGCTTGCATGTTCATTGATTCGGAAACCGATGAAGTGGTCGAATCGTTTCCGATTGATTTTCGTCGTGTAGCTACAGCCACAGCTGCTGACCCTGTCCTTGCTACTGTTTTGCGTTTTGTTGCTACGCAATGGCCTTTGTCAAAGTCTCGGATCGAGGATCCGTTGGTTCGCCGATTTTTTGCTCACAAGGAGAGACTTTTTGTTCGACGTGGTGTTTCGTTGTTGCGTTCTGATAATGATCAGTCCAGAGTAGTGGTCCCACGTTCGTTACAGTCCTCTGTCTTACGGCTTCTTCACCAAGGACATTGGGGTACAGTGCGAACGAAACAACTTGCTCGTTAGCACTGTACTTGGTTCGGATTCGATGCTGCGATAACGAATGTGTGTTGTTCTTGCATGGCGTGTGCCGAACAACAATCCGCACCGCCGCGGAAAGTCTTTGCATGGCCAAAAGCCACTTCCCCTTGGCAACGCTTGCACATCGATTTTGCTGGTCCATTCTGGAATGCTCGATGATTGGTACTGGTGGATGCCTTCAGTAATTTTCCTTTTGTTGTCCGGATGTCTTCCACGACGTCCTCTGCCACCATCCAAGCGTTGTCTGCTATCTTTTGCATTGAAGGTCTTCCGCAGACTATTGTTTCCGACAATGGCCCACAATTCATGTCTGCAGAATTTCAGTCATTCTGCCAGGCCAATGGTATTCAACATCTGACATCCGCGCCGTTTTCGCCTCAGTCAAACGGTGCCGCTGAACGATTGGTCCGGACTTTCAAGTCACAGATGTTGAAGTTGAAAGAGTCGCATTCTCGGGAGGACGGCTTGTTGCTCTTTTTGTCATCGTATCGCTCTCAGCCCCGAGATGGTCGCTGGCCGGCTGAGTTGCTCCACGGTCGTCCTCATCGAACCTTGATGTCTTTGCTGCACCCGCCGCATCAGGTTCCTGTGCAGCGGAAGACTTCTGCTTTTGCTCCAGGCGACGTTGTATTTTATCGCAACTATCGAGGTTCACGGCGTTGGCTCGCAGGGCGCATTCTTCGCTGCCTCGGCCGCGCGATGTATTTGGTTTTGGGGGCCTCTGGTGAGGTGCGTCGGCATCTCAATCAGCTGCGCCTCTGTTGTCGCACGGGTTCTGCCGCTCCCTGTCTGCTTTCAGCGACGGTGCCGTCCGGTCAGCGCCCTGGGGACCCATCTACTGGCTCGCCTCATCCCCAGGTGTTACCGACGATGCCTTCCATTTTGCCCCATGGCGACGCGCCGCCGCAGCCGCCGCCGCCGCCGCCGCCGCCTGTTCTCCCGTCGGCGCCGCCCGCATTCGACGCTTCGCGGCAGCCGCCAAGCGCCTCCCTGGGTCACGCGCCGCCGATCGCTTCCCGTGACCAGCCGTCCTCCGCCATGGAACTTTTGCCCGCTCCGGACCACATGATGTCTTCGCGCGTCGGGTACCCCGACGCAATGGAGGTCGACCCTTCGGCCCCTCCCGTCTCTTTAAGGGCGCGTACACCACATGTTGACGTGCACCCTGGACTAGGTTTTCAGGCGTTTCCTAGCTCCCCTCGGACCGAATGGCCGGGTGCGGGTGGCACAGCCTCGCCTGTTGTTACGCTCTCCACCTCATCGCATACGTCAACATGGGGTCCTCCCCACGGCGGGCGGAAGCCTTATAACACGACCGTTCGCCGATTTGCGGGGGAGGAATGTGGTGTCACCGCCAGACACCACACTTGCTAGGTGGTAGCTTAAATCGGCCGCGGTCCATTTAGTACATGTCGGACCCGCGTGTCGCCACTGTGTGATCGCAGACCGAGCGCCACCACAAGGCAGGTCTCGAGATACGGGCTAGCACTCGCCCCAGTTGTACGACGACTTTGCTAGCGACTACACTGACGAAGCCTTTCTCTCATTTGCCGAGAGACAGAATAGCCTTCAGCTAAGTCCATGGCTACGACCTAGCAAGGCGCCATTAGCCTTACATAGTTTGATAGCTATCGTATGAAATGTCTCATCAAGAATGCTGTATTCTCATCAAAGAATAAAAGATAAGTATTCGAGGAGCTGCATACTTTTCTTATGAGAATTCACTACTCATCCTGTTCCAGAATTCACGCCCGTCTGCGTTAGATAGCGTGCATTTCGGCCGCCTATCTACAAGGTGTTGGCACATTTACCAACACATCATTAACAGATGTAGTTATTTAGAGGTACATATTCCAGCCTATGAACTAACAGTGTTGAGAAGCGCGGTAAGTCAACAAGTCACTATGCAAAGTTATACTGTTGTCGCAATATGCACTCTAATCGGCTACAGACGTATCATCTTAGAACATCTGGCGAAGGGTTTTCCAAGCAGTGAATTAGTCTATTTTCGTTTTAAATTACATAACGTTCGGCCGAGAGACCGCCACACCTACCAACTGTCATGGTTACGACTGTTTTGGCTCTCAGTTGTCCTGGGTCTTCGTGTTTCTTGAATTTCCGTGGACATTGAAAAGAAACAGTTTCGTGGATACATAGCGACTGTTTGCGATGAATTATTTCTGATCTTCCGATGGCATCCAGAGTCTATTGGAATGCAGCCGGAGCTTTATCATTGGCGTAACAGTAGTGACTAAATAATTTTCTCTCTCGGTGCAGAGTAAGGTTGGCCATCCGCATCAAAACGTTTCACCGTTTTCGGAGGGTGTGAAGTTAAATATGGGGTGGCCTGTGAATGGTCCTTCGTGGACGGATGAGTAGTTATGTCGAGTAGCGAACTCGCAGGTGTCAGACTTCATCTGGGGTACTAGTATCAGACGCTTCTTTCACAAGAAGAAATTGAGAATCATACGTGTTGCAGACAAACGAGTTTTGGTTTTTGTTGGAAATTTATGACATGTGCAGTTTGGACTAACAGTAATTTAGTATTATCACGAGTGGCAGCACACAGCCACGTACGAACCTGCTCACCAAGCTGGCTGAAAGCTCCATAGAAAAATGTACTCCCCTTTCATTTTGGTTCTGCTCAGAACGTTACACCGCACCTCCCGCAAGGGATTTTGGCTATTCTCCGTGGGCATACACGCTGAAAGATCGAACTGCTTACTGCATGCTGTAACCCGTTTATAGTAGAAGCTGTCTGCACACACAATTAGCTACGTGTGGTAGACAGATGCAGCACGATGGGATGAAATACTTATTTGAACTCTAGACGTACAACCTGACTGAATACCTGAGTTCAGAATTATCATATTTTGGGAAAATCTACAAAAATGGCTCTGAGCACTGTGAGACTTAACATCTGAGGTCATCAGTCCCCGGAAAATCTACAATCACACATCTACTGTACGAGCATAACGTCATATATAACATCAAGAATTTCAACTGTACCCAAGTAGTCTTGTCTTTATTCGAAAACATTTGGTGATCGGTGCATTCACCTAAGCTTATTGCGCCCTCGTACAAAGACATCACTTACACTTTTTCTTTTTTTTTTAAAGTCATTGTTCTTTCTATAGGTCTGATGCTGTCGTCCAAGTTTCCCCATATTGTGCCAATCTTTTCATCTCAACATAACTATTCCTCCCAATATTCCCTACAATGTGTACTGCATTACACAGTCTTGGTCTGCCTCTAGCATTTGTCTTCTCTACTGCTCATTCCAGGGCGACGTTAACTATTCCTGGATGCTGTATCAAATATCCCACTAAGTTGTTTTTTCGTCTGGTAATTGTTTTCCTTAGACTTCTATCCCCACCTATTCTACCGAGTACTTCATCAGCGGTTTCTTCACATTCCGATGGTTAAAGTTTCACTTCCATACAATCCTGTGCTCCAGGCCTACGCTTTCAGGAACTTCTTTCTCGGTCCCATATCAATATCTGACATCAGTAGAGCTCTCCTGCTGAAAAAACCTTACGTTATGTGCGGCAGTCTGTTTCTCATATCTTCCTTGCTTCGGCCATTCCATGTAACATTGCCTCTTTCACTTCTTCCACTACTGTATACTTCCCTACTCTGATGTTAAGCAAGTCATTATTCTCCTATCTTCTACTCTCCCTCAACTTCTTCGTAGTTTAGTAACATTTCATGCTAAGTATGGTGTCAAGTCTTTAAGTCTCCCTTGGATCTACATGGAAAGGCTACGTCGTTTGCAAAATTTACTATTGACATCTGTCCTCTTCAATCTTTATTGCTGTTCCGAAATAGCCTTTCGCTTCACTTACTGGTTTCTCGATGAGCAAGTCTAACGACAGTGCTGAGACCTTTCCGCAAATTAACGTATGTTTAAATTCCTCCTACAGTCCGAGAACTCGTACCGTGGTTTCTCGTATTTATGGTCAAGAAAAACGATGTTGTACAGAGTAAATGCAATCAAAATCACGATAAAAATATGTGACTTATGAGCGGGCTAAGGCATCTTTGCCTTACGGCAGTGGCTTTCAAGCTGAATTGTCCCACAGTTCCCTTGACCTACTTTCGCACATGACATCCGACTCCAAGTTTCGGATAAACGAACTTAATTTTTGAAGAAAAAAAAAACAATAAATAAGGGTAGGAATTTCTTTTTTAACTGTTCCATTTTAATCAACTTTTAATGTTACTACATATTATTCTTGAAATTTACTGCTTCATCATGAGTTATTCAAATCTCCGCATTAAATTGGAAATTGCAACTCTTATCGTTTCCACATTCGTTCACGATTTATAATCTGTGTCGATGACTGCTAGTTCTGAAAAATCAACCTCACGTAAGTAGGGGGTTACAGGAGGTATCAAAACTCATAGGCCGGCCGGAGTGGCCGGTTTTCTCGAAAACCGATATGCCAAATTAATGTTTCTGTGAGAGGACCGCGAAGTTCCTACCTCAAAGACTGCGACGCCCCTGAGAGTCGCGACGCACAGTTAGAAAACCTCTCCCCTGTTTGGAAAAGGAGAGTGGATTTAGCTTGCGCACGGCTCTCGGGACTAGTGGTCGTATGAATTGTTAGTGTTGTCTGATGTTTAAAACGAGAATCGTTGCCGTGTGTTTCTTAGGAAATGGTGTGTACATGTGTACTTATTTTGTGGAAACTACCATCGATGTGCGGTTTTCACACAATGGAATGGTAGTCAGGCGCTCAAATTGTTAGCCAATAAACAGACTGTAATAATACTTAGAAACCGTATTTTTGTGCAAACATTCACTTTTTTAAATGAACATTGCCTGTTGACATTAACAGATGAAAGGTAAGGTAAATTAGAATGTCAGTGGCGGTTTGTAGAAAGCTTCCAGTGCAATTAATTTACGAGATATTGTATTTTGAAAAGTTCCCACACCGACACTTGTACAATACCTGTGGTAGCACACACTAAAGAACAACACGTCAGGTTTTCAGTCTGGTGTGGAACGACTTCTGTGTAAGTGCTAGACTTTCATCGGAGATGTCTGAATAGGCTGCAGCAATAGGTTGTTGCGCATCATCCGAGGTAATTGGTATGTCCTTGTAGATAGTGTCTTTCAGTTTTCCGTACACAAAAATGTCTACAGGTGTCAAATCCAGGGAATGGGTCGGCCAAGTTACGCGTCTTCTGCGCCCAATCCAACGTTCCGGAAACATTTCGTGTAGACGTGCACTTTGAGCTGGTCAACCATCATGTTGGTACCACAGGTTTCTCTTAGTCTGCATGCGTGGAAAGTGGTCTGCGATACTCGTGCGCGTTCAGTGTTCTGTCTATGAAAAAGGGACCTATAAGCTGTTGGTTCACTGTCCCACACCACTTGTTTGTACTCTACGGACTCTGACGTTCCACCTAACGAAGCCAACGGAGATTGTCAACAGACCAATAGTGCATGTTTCGGCGGTTTACCTGGCCATGATGGTAAATGTGGCTTCATCACTAGACAAGACACATGATACACCTGACAGGATGAATGGCGCACACAAGTGTCGGTATGAAATTTTTTTCAAAATACGATATCTCATAAACTAGTCGCGCTAGAATCCTGCAACAAACACCACTGACATTCTTATTTGTCCTACTCTTAGTCTGTTAAAGGCAATAGGCATTGTGCCATTTAAAGAACTTTATGTTGGCAAAAAACACTTTCTAAGTATTATTACAACGTTTATTGGCTAACAGTACGAGCTCCTGGGTACCAGTCTATTGTGTAAAAACCGCCCATCAATAGCACTTTCCATTCCCGCGTTATCTGAGGTGCAAATTTCACCCTGTACATTTGTGAAGCCGGCATGTGTTTTGTGTAAGTGACTTTATTTCAGTAGCAAAGATTTTATTTTCTTGTTGCGCCTCTATCTTTGGCAATGTGTAATCTCTGTCACTATATTTTGTCGTGTTCTGTGTAAACAGAGTAGGTGTTCTCCTTTGCATTACGAAAATACGTGGTTTAAGTGATCCATCACAATACAGTCATCAAAATACCCTTTTCCTAAAAGCCTAAATTGGTGTTTTTTTCTTTTGTATGTTTTGTGTGGTGTTTTCACTTCACGTTTTTGATTAAATGTTTGTGTTCCTTATTAGCTGAGTACAGGAAATTTAGTTTTATAGAACCTTGGCGCCATAATACCACTCGGTAAATGCTGCAGCTGTCGTCAAAACTTCGATTTGTGCTTTACGTCTCTCAAGCCTAATTTACACGCAAATAAAAAGAAATGTTAGCCTGTTAAAAAATCAATTATATATTTTCTAGTGATGTATTGACTTCTCACCTCCTCCATCTAATATTGTGTTAAAGAAGGTGAATCATTACTGAAAAACATCTCAAAATGTTAGATGATGACAAAGCGTTCTATAAAACAGTAGCATGTCACTTTTGTAATACTAGAAAAGCATCATAGAACAATTGAAATGAAGTATTTAATTAGAGGAAATATTGTGTCTTACGCGAAGAGTAGGCATAAATAATGGAGTATTAATCTTTTAGACCAAACCTGAGACATCATCTGTATGGCAGGAAACGTTAGCCACCATAGATTTAATCTCGCTGTAGATTTATACTTATATTAGATCACTGTTTATGATGTGTAATCAGATTATTTAACGTTTCATTGGCAGATACTGGTTAGCAACACATACTAACGATTTCTGTAGTGATGCTTGTCTGGGAGTTAACTATGGCTGATTACTAAAACTAAAGAAAAGTAAAGACAATGTGAGCCATGCCCTCTTCAGAAGCCACTATCTGTTAAATAGTTGCTGGGAAGAGATTTGTCATATTCTGCAGGGGCGGACATTTACTGCCTTTAGAGAGAGCAGCGCGTGGCGGTGGCCGTTTACAGTGCTGGAGGCAGTAGAACAGACACAGTGCAGACAGAGCGGATGGGAGGTTGCTCCCTGGTGGGATGGAAAGAATTTCAGAGTAGCGTACGTGGAGAAAGAGGGCAAAAGGACATGCTTTTAGTGTGAAGATACGCGTAGTACCACAAACGGTGGTCGCGGGCTGACCTCTGCGGAATCTTTTCACGGAAAACGCCGGGTCATGCTCCGTTCCGAAAGGCGGAGGCGCGTTTTACACCGGGATTCTCCATGACAGTTGTTACTCTGTTTACTCCAACGACAGTTCCTTAGGTCTCTGTGAACTGTGACACACATTGAAGTGTTTCTTTAGTGGGAGAATACTTGAGCTGAATTGAGCAATCAATAACCTTGACCTATGTTATGTCCGGTGCTGAGGTAACTTCAGACCCAAGAGTTTGTAGACGGCATATTACGTCCACTGAGCAGGGCAGAAAATTGCAAGTACGCCACGTACGTAATCTGCATAGCGGCCGACGCCGCAGCAAGCCGATCATTTTTTTTTTTTTTTTTTTTGTGGTTTTAGGGCGCACAACTTCAACGGTCATTAGCGCCCAGACTACGTTAGGAATGCACCGCGAGTCAAGTTTAAAACAGCAACGAAACGGAAAACACGATAAAAGACAGACTGACAGGCATAGGATTAAAAAACAGCATAATCAAATGTCCTCAGAGAGGGTTGTCAAATTGATAAAATGAAGAACGCGAGCAGCTGCTCGTGGGTCATCCGCTAAAATGGCATCTAGAGTACATGGCAGGCCAAGATCAAGACGCAGTGTGTTAAAATCCGGACAGGACGTTAAAATGTGGCGGACCGTCAGCAATTGCCCACATTGGCAGAACGGCGCCGGCGCAGCCGTCAGCAGATGGCGATGGCCGAACCGGCAGTGTCCAATTCGTAACCGGGCCAAAACTACCTCCTCCCGCCGAGAAGGGTGTGAGGAGGACGTCCAAGCCGCGGGAAGAGGTTTCAAGGCCCGAAGCTTGTTGTCTGTAAGTGCAGCCCATTCAGCATGCCACAGCGATAAAATGCGCCGACAAATGACCCTGCTACAATCTGACGAAGGGACACAACAAGAAGCTGTCCAAGGCTGGAGGACCGCAGCCTTGGCCGCGGCATCTGCAGCTTCGTTCCCAGGGATACCGACATGGCCAGGAACCCACATAAAGCCAACCGGAGAACCGACGTCCACCAGCTGCTGAAGAGAGCGTTGGATCCGGTGCACGAAAGGGTGAACCGGGTACGGATCACTGAGGCTCTGGATGGCGCTCAGGGAATCGGAGCAGATGACATAAGCAGAATGTCGGTGGCGGCAGATGTAAAGAACAGCCTGGTAGAGGGCAAAGAACTCAGCTGTGAAGACCGAACAATGGCCATGGAGCCGGTATTTGAAACTTTGTGCCCCGACAATAAAAGAACACCCGACCCCGTCATTGGTCTTAGAGCCATCTGTATAAATGAAGGTCATGTTAATGAACTTCGAACGGGAGCGGTAGACCGAACCGGGGGTAACCTCCTTTGGGAGCGAGCTGAGGTCAAGGTGAACGCGAACCTGAGGCTGGAGCCAAGGTGGCGTGTGGCTCTCGCCCACTCGAAAGGTTGCAGGGAGTGAAAAATTAAGGTGTTGAAGGAGGCGACGAAAGCGAACTCCAGGGGGTAGCAGGGCAGAGACATACAACCCGTATTGACGGTCGAGAGAGTCGTCAAAAAAGGAACGATAAGACGGGTGGTCGGGCATTGCCAGTAGCCGACAGGCATACCGACAAAGCAGTATATCGCGCCGGTAGGTGAGTGGCAATTCACCAGCGTCAGCATGAAGACTTTCAACGGGACTAGTATAAAACGCTCCGATCGCAAGGCGTAAACCCCGTTGTTGTATGGAGTTGAGGCGGCGTAAGATGGATGGCCGTGCAGAGGAGTATACAAAGCTCCCATAATCCAGCTTGGAGCGGACGATCGACCGATATAGGCGAAGTAGGACGGTTCGATCCGCTCCCCACGACATACCACTTAGAACACGGAGGACATTTAGAGAACGGGTACAACGGGCAGCCAAATATGACACATGTGGAGACCAGCTAAGTTTCCTGTCAAATGTAAGACCTAAAAATTTTGTTGTCTCCACGAAAGGGAGAGCAACGGGACCGAGTCGTAAGGACGGTGGGAGAAGTGAGCTGATCATTGGTGCAGTACACCAACTGCTGTCCGTCCTTCAGTAGGTGATATGAGCACACCAGTTCAGCGGACAGGTAAACGCTCACAGTAAATGTATTGAGTTCCATTTGATTGTCCACTGAACGTTTTCTGGAAGTGCTAGTCAGAAAGATGGTCTTCTGTTTCTCACCTCTAAACAGTATCTGACAACTTTGTGTCCGTCTAATAATAGTGGGTGCGGTCTAAAGAAAGTTATATATTCTGCCAATCTCGAAATTACTTGTAGGGTGGAATCCAATATTGGGTTCTTCATATTTATGTTCTTTTCTTTTTCATTTTTTTCACGCTGGTGATTCAGTCAAGTAGCATCCAGACACGAAACACTGGTTTGACGTGTTAAACTAAAGTGAAGTAAAACCATAACGCGAGCCTTCATTTTACGGAAACCGTAGGAGAAGGTTGTAAATGACAGGTCCATATTAATCACTTACAAGCGTGAGATTTCTATTGCGGGAACAACATTGGACACCACACGTACACCATATTCCATATGTTACAAACACCACGGGGTATATACATCAGTTTTTTTTTTTTTTTTTTTTTTTTTTTTTTTTTTTTTTTTTTTTTTACACTGTGTAAATGGCTCTGAGCACTATGGGACTTAACTTCTGAGGTCATCAGCCCCCTAGAACTTAGAACTACTTAAACCTAACAAACCGAAGGACATCACACACATCCATGCCCGAGGCACGATTCGAACCTGCGACCGCAGTGGTCGCGCGGTTCCGGACTGAAGGGCCTAGAACCACTCGGCCACTCCGGCCGGCACGCTGTAAATCAAAGTGCTATTGTCGACGACGATCCAGACTTCATGGCTGAAGGTACTTAGGCGCTTGTGTTCACTTTATTACGAATAAACATTTGGATTCAACTTCTTAGGGCCTTTATACAGGCACGTAAAAAACCGACAGTTGGCGGAATGGATTAGGATGTCATAGCACCAAGGAACATGGTATCTTATGCCGATGCCATTGAAGGGGTAGTGTCCTGCCCGGAGTTCTTGTGTGGAACACCGAATTACGCTAATTAACTATTCTGGTGTGCAGGATCGTCGTCCGTTTGCGAACTGCTTCAAGTACAGTATCCACATGAAGTGTAGTGTGTAAGTCAACGATGCGAGTGTGGCGGATGGCACGAAGTATCCATTGGAGTACCATATTTTGTAAAACTTGTAGACGGCCATTTTGCGTTGGGCTGGCAAGACCCCAGACCGCGCTGCCGTGCAGTACCTAGTAGAGAATCGTCGCCTTACATAATCGAAGCTTTGGTGTGGTACTGAAGTCAGTACCGTTGAAAAAAAGGGGGGATTTACTTGGGCATACGAAAAGCTTTGTTCCTGAGAGAGTCAATATGTTTATGGAGAAGGAAGTGTTTGTCCAAAGTGACCCCTAGGTAAGTCACCGTTGACCCCCAGGGGATATTCCGAACAAGCAGTCTCAGGTTGGTATGTATTGATGGGCGTTTCTTGCTGTAATAGATGGCTGTCGTCTTGGTGGGATTTACTTGCAGTTTATTGGTCTTGCACCAAGCGGCTGTGGAATATAGTTGTTACTGAAGGCGTCAAATGTTGGCGTGGATATGTCTTCCTCTGGTGAGAAAAGGCATTTCATTGGCAAACTGTGCAGCTTGTACCCCTGTGACTGTTGGTATGTCACATAGATATTAAATAATAGTTGGGATAAAACGGATCCTTGAGGCAGCCCCCCCCCCCCCCCCCCTGGCGCCAGTCGGGTATCAGACGAATGGTCCTCTACTGTAACAATCATCTTTCTATCTGTCAAAAAACTAGCTGTAAGTTTCACATAATTAGGTACCGGCATCAATTCACCCAGTTTGCGAATTACGTGTTCCCTTCATACCTTATCAATGGCCCCTTAAATATCTAAGAAATCCGATGCGGCAGCACTAGACACATTGAAATTTCTGGTAACATGTTCCTCCAGACAAAGGTGTTGGAGCTCTGTGGATAGTTTACGCTGGGAGATATACTGTTCAGCCCCGATCGTACCATCTACCACCAATGGTTCCAAAATGCGGTCCTAGATGACACTCTCGAAGGTTTTTCCGAAACTACTAAGAAGACTAATGGGACGGTAACGTGTGGGCCGGGTAGCGTCCTTCTGTGGTTTGGGAATAGGAACTACGGTGGCGATCTTCCACGCAGTGGGGAAATACTTCGACAACAGATAGCCCTTGTAAATTCTTTTCAAAAACATCATTGGTTTACGTGCTAACACATCCGTCAGCTTGGCATGGTATTTGTAACTACTTGGGCATGGAATTCAAAATCATGTTTTAGGCACCAGCTCTTTCTGCTTTGCTCATATTTCTTTGCAGACATTTTAAACCTGAATTAACGTTGTGATTGACAAGCATCATAGACTAATTCAGATAAGGAATATAATGAATCTGAGATCTGCTGTGCTTTACGTTCAGTATGGTTCATAGAAGTGTGAGCACTGTCAAGGCAACAGGAACATAAAGCAGCAATTGATTTTAATTCGCATTTTGAATTTTTGGGTTACAATATTTAAAGTAAAACTCATCCTCAGCAGCTATTTCTAACACGTTGATTATATTTCACGAGGGAATGCTGGTTTTCTACCACTTGTGGAGAGCACATTTTACACTCATTCTCATGCTCCGTAGCGAATGCTATAGTGAACAGAGAGGTAGGGCAGGCCTGGATCGTATTTGCTCTGTGGATTAACCACCCCGGGCTGCTACACAGGCCATCACGTGTGTGATTTTTAGGGAAGTTCTGGGCGGGTCCTAAACTTCTGACTCAGACTACAATACACAAACGATTAGCACACTGGGCTTCAGTTCAGGAGGAGGAGTATTCAAACACGCCTTCCACAATCCTGCTTCAAGTCTTTGCAATTTCCCCAGATCGCTTAAGGCAAATGCAGAGATGGTTCCTTCGAAATGGCACTACCGCTTTCCTTCTGTATCCTTTCCTAATCCGGGATTGTGCTCCGCCTCTAATGACCCGCTATCGACGGGACGTTTTTTTTTTTTTTTTTTTTTTGTTTGTGGTTTTAGGGCGCAAAACTTCTATGGTCATTAGCGCCCAGCCCGTGACGTAGAAAACAGGAAAAAAACGAAATTTAAAATCAGCAGCAATGGGAACAAAGTCATAAAATTTGAGAAACTAAAGGCAGAAGGAATGCTTAAAATTCCACTATAGAAAGGGGTTGGTTGCCCCCCCAAAAAAAAAGGCTTCAAATGACTGACGTCATTTCACTGTCACTAATAAACTGTAGAACGCGGTCAGCTGAGCGCGTGTCATCTGCTAAAATCGACGATAGATCCGGCGTTAGCTGTAGACAGGAGCGTAACGGATTAAAATAGGGGCATTCAATTAAAAGGTGTCTGACCGTCCACGGCTGAGAGCAGTGGGGACAGAGTGGGGGAGGATCACCGCTTAAAAGATGTCGATGACTAAAAAGACAGTGCCCTATCCGGAGTCTAGCTAAAATTACCTCCTCCCGACGACGCGATCGGGAGGAAGAGGTCCATGCGCAAGGAAGGGCTTTCACTTCCCGCAATTTATTATGGGGAAGTGTTGACCAATGCGCATGCCATAAATGAGCAACTTGGCGACATAAACCGCTCCGTAGATCGGTAAACGGAAGAGACTGAATAGCTGGCCGAGGAAGAGAGACTGCAGCCTTGGCCGCTATATCGGCCGCCTCATTTCCACAGATACCAGCGTGTCCTGGGAGCCAGAGGAACGCCACTGAGACGCCCCCCAGGTGGAGCAAGCGCAGACAGTCCTGAATCCGGTGGACCAGAGGGTGCACAGGGTAAAGAGCTTGGAGACTTAGGAGAGAGCTGAGAGAATCTGAGCAGATTACGTACTGTATCCGCTGATGGCGGCGGATATAGTGGACAGCCTGGAGAATAGCGTAAAGCTCCGCAGTATAAACCGAACACTGGTCGGGAAGCCGAAAGTGATTTGGGGTGTCGCCAACAATATAGGCACTCCCTACACCTAACGATGTTTTCGAGCCATCGGTGTAAATAAATGTGGCTTCCGTCATTTGTGCACATAGAGCAGCAAATGCCCGACGGTAAACAAGTGTAGGGGTACCATCCTTGGGAAATTGACATAGGTCTCTGAGCAAGTCGATCCGGGGACGGAGCCAAGGCGGTGCTGTACCCCAAGTTGTCAAGAAGGTTTTAGGAAAGCGGAAGGAAAGAGAATGGAGCAGTTGACGGAAGCGGACTCCCGGGGGTAGTAGGGAGGAGGAGCGGCCTGCATACCCGACATCAAGGGAGGCGTCGAAAAAAATGTCATGGGCTGGATTAGCAGGCATGGAAGACAAATGGCTAGCATAACGACTCAGAAGGACTGCCCGCCGATTGGATAGCGGAGGTTCAGCAGTCTCAGCATAAAGGCTTTCCACAGGGCTGGTGTAAAAAGCTCCAGACACTAAACGTAATCCACGGTGGTGGATAGAGTCGAGACGCCGAAGAATAGACGGCCGAGCAGAGGAGTAGACTATGCTTCCATAATCCAATTTCGAGCGCACTAAGGCGCGATAGAGGCGGAGAAGGACCACTCGGTCCGCTCCCCAAGAGGTGCCATTCAGGACACGGAGGGTGTTAAGGGAACGCAGACAGCGAGCCGAAAGATAGGAAACGTGGGAGGACCAGCACAGTTTTCTGTCAAACATAAGACCCAAGAATTTAGCGACGTCGGAAAACGGAAGGTTGACAGGACCTAGATGTAAGGAGGGCGGAAGAAACTCCTTACGGCGCCAAAAATTAACACAAACGGTCTTACTGGGTGAGAAACGGAAGCCGGTTTCGATGCTCCACGAGTGGAGGCGATCGAGACATCCTTGAAGACGTCTTTCAAGAAGGCTGGTCCGTTGAGAGCTGTAGTAGATCGCAAAATCGTCCACAAAGAGGGAGCCCGAGACATCAGGAAGGAGACAATCCATAATTGGATTTATGGCAATGGCAAACAGTACAACACTCAGCACGGAGCCCTGGGGTACCCCGTTTTCTTGGGAGAAAATACGGGATAGAGTAGTGTTCACCCGCACCCTAAATGTGCGCTCTGCCATAAATTCGCGAAGAAAAAGGGGCAGCCGGCCTCGAAAGCCCCAAGAGAACAGTGTGCGGAGGATGCCTGTCCTCCAACAGGTATCGTATGCTCTCTCCAGATCAAAAAATATTGCTACCGTTTGGCGTTTCCGGAGGAAATTGTTCATGATATAAGTGGAGAGAGCAACAAGATGGTCAACGGCAGAACGATGTCGTCGGAATCCGCATTGGGCTGGTGTTAAAAGACTGCGGGATTCCAGCCACCAAGCTAAACGGTAATTCACCATACGCTCCAAAACCTTACAGACACTACTCGTGAGAGAAATGGGGCGATAGCTAGAGGGGAGATGTTTGTCCTTTCCAGGTTTCGGAACGGGAACGACAATAGCTTCCCGCCATCGCCTAGGAAAGGTACTGTCGGTCCAAATTCGATTATAAAGGCGAAGGAGGTAGCGCAGGCTATGGGTTGATAAATGCAGCAACATTTGGACATGGATACCATCCGGTCCTGGGGCGGAGGAGCGAGAAGAAGAGAGTGCATGTTGGAGTTCGCGCATGGAGAAAACAGTATTGTAGCTTTCGCGATTTTGAGAGGAGAAAGCAAGACGTCGCACTTCCGCTGCACGTTTCTTCGGGAGAAACGCTGGCGGGTAATTTGAAGAGCTCGAAATCTCAGCAAAGTGCTGACCCAATGAGTTAGAAATTGCGACGGGGTCCACTAAGGTATCATGCGCGACAGTGAGCCCAGAGACCGGGGAGAAACTAGGCGCGCCTGAGAACCGTCGAAGCCGACTCCAAACTTCCGAGGAGGGAGTGAAGGTGTTAAATGAGCTGATAAAGAATTGCCAGCTTGCCTTCTTGCTATCGCGGATGACGCGACGGCAACGCGCACGGAGCTGCTTATATCGGATACAGTTGGCCAAAGTTGGACGGTGACGGAAAATGCGAAGAGCACGTCGCCGCTCACGTATTGCGTCACGGCATGCCTCGTTCCACCAAGGAACTGGGGGGCGCCGGGGCAATTCGGAGGTGCGTGGTATTGAACGTTACGCAGCTGTGAGAATAACGTCGGTAAAATGTGTGACCTCATCGTCGACGCTGGGAAAGCGACGGTCATCGAATGTCGCTAGAGACGAAAAAAGTGTCCAATCGGCTTGGGCAAACTTCCAGCGTCGCCAGCGCATATATGGCAGTTGAGGCTGCAGTCGAAGGACACATGGAAAGTGGTCACTCGAGTGTGTATCATCAAGGGCGAACCATTCGAAACGCCGGGCTAGCGGAACTGTACCGACCGCAAGGTCCAAATGAGATAAATTTGCCGTGGAGGCAGACAAAAACGTGGGGACCCCAGTGTTGAGGCAGACTAGATCCGCTTGGTGGAAGACGTCTAGCAATAGTGAGCCACGTGGACAAGGATGTGGAGATCCCCAAAGCGGGTGGTGGGCATTGAAGTCCCCAACCAGCAAATAGGGGGGTGGAAGCTGATCAAGAAGATGAAGGAGATCAGCTCGTGCCAGTGGTGTAGACGATGGAATGTATACCGTACATAGAGAGAAAGTGTATCCAGAAAGGGAAAGACGGACGGCGACAGCTTGGAAGGAACTGTTTAAGGGGATTGGGTGATAATGGAGAGTATCATGGAGCAGAATCATGAGTCCTCCATGGGCTGGAGTGCCTTCAACAGAGGGGAGGTCATATCGGACGGACTGAAAATGAGGGAGAACAAAGCGGTCATGGGGACGCAGCTTTGTTTCCTGAAGACAGAAGATGACCGGCGAGTAGGATCGTAAGAGGATCGACAATTCATCCCGATTGGCGCGAATGCCGCGGATATTCCAGTGGATAATGGACATAGGGTGAACAGAAAATGGAGAAACGTGACCAAGGGTGCTGTCAACTCAACGACTGCTCAGAGCTTGCGACCGACAGCATGGAATGGCATTCAGTCGAAGGCAGAAGATCCTGATCCATAGGTTGGTCAGGAGCAGCTCCTGCCACCAACGATCGGCCAGTTGACCGGCCACCAGCAGGCGCACTGCCTCGGCGACACAGAAGATGGCCGAGGACGATTTCCGCCAGGTGGTGCTGTAGTTGGGACACGCCTTGGCGGAGAAGGAGAGGAACTGTGTTTCTTCGTAGCCTTCTTGGAGGTATGATGTTTAGATAAAGGAGGAACCGATGGTTGTGAAGTTGCAGTACGTAAAAACTCTTCACGAGAATGCTCTTTTTTCGAAGACTTGGCGTCTGACTTTTGGGCTCGAGATTTAGCAGAACCCGACGAAGGGTGAGCCATAGAGTGGGCAGGCGAAAGTGGTGAGGTTGAACGGGCGATCTTTGCGCTGGCCGATCTGACGACCGTGGTACTAAATGTGAGGTCGCAAGTCTGCGTGGCCGCCTCCTTTGTTGGCCGAGGAGAAGCAAGGACAGTGCTGTATTTTCCTTTCTGAGGCACGGTGGGCTGTCGACTGGCGAGTAACTTTCGAGCAGCAAAGGTCGACACCTTTTCCTTCACTCTTATTTCCTGGATGAGCTTTTCATCCTTAAAAACGGGGCAATCTCGAGAGGAAGCAGCGTGGTCACCCATACAGTTGATGCAGTGTGGGGATGGAGGTGGACAAGCACCCTCATGGGCATCCTTGCCACACGTAACACATTTGGCCGGATTGGAACAGGACTGGCTGGTGTGATTGAACCGCTGACATCGATAGCAACGCGTAGGGTTTGGGACATAAGGGCGAACGGAAATTATCTCATAGCCTGCTTTGATTTTTGATGGGAGTTGAACTTTGTCAAATGTCAAGAAGACAGTGCGGGTTGGAATGATGTTTGAGTCAACCCTTTTCATAACCCGATGAACAGCGGTGACGCCCTGGTCAGACAGGTAGTGCTGAATTTCTTCGTCAGACAATCCATCGAGGGAGCGTGTATAAACGACTCCATGCGAGGAATTTAAGGTACGGTGCAGTTCCACCCGGACAGGGAAGGTGTGGAGCAGAGAAGTACGCAGCAATTTTTGAGCCTGGAGGGCACTGTGTGTTTCTAACAACAGGGTACCATTCCGTAATCTGGAACAAGACTTTACAGGACCCGCAATTGCGTCGACACCTTTCTGAATAATGAAAGGGTTGACCGTGGAAAAGTCGTGACCTTCGTCAGACCGAGAAACAACAAGGAACTGTGGCAACGATGGAAGAACCGTCTGTGGCTGAGACTCAGTGAACTTACGTTTGTGAGCAGACATAGTGGAAGGTGAGGAAACCATTGCGGAAGAATCCCCCATGATTACCGGCGTCTCCGATGGCGCGCTCCTTCCTTGTGGGGACCCTCTCAGAGGGCACTCCCGCCTTAGGTGATTGTTCACACCTCAGGTCACACCTCCCGACAAACGGACGGAGGGACCAATCGGCACTTTCGGAAGGTATCAGCTCGGGTAATCACCCCTCCCTGGGCCTGGCCTTTACCAGGGGGTACGTACGTGTCCTACCTGTCTACCCGGGGCGGGGAATTACGCGTTACCCCGTCACCGGCTACGCATGGAAGTGCGTGGGTCGGCCTTCAGACACGCACAGGGAGGAAGAAAGAGACAGGGAAAGGAAAGAAGAGGGGTCTCAAACGCCGCAGCGGAGAAAAGGGTAAAGAGAAGAGGTAAAGAGAAGAGGTAAGGAAAAGAGAAGGACGAAGAAAGATGAAGACATACAAGCAAGGAAAGCGAAGAGTGCGGTACATTTACAAGTGTCCGTCTCCGGACGTAGGCACAAACCATACTCCCAGAGGGGGAGAAAGTGAAGGAAAGAGCCAGAGGTGGGGGGGGGGGGGGGGTGAAGACAGGGGATGGGGAAGGATGCGGAAAGGGAAGGTATGCAGCCCGGAAAGGAAGGAAGGCCACATTAGCTCGGGGCCCCGTGCTCGCTACGCACGTATCCACAAAAGAGTTGTGGATCCCCTGGGGGGCCGACGGGACGTGAACACTAATCTCCTCCGATATACCAACAGTTGAAACACGGCAACACATGCAATACAACTGGTACTATTCACGGAGAGATTGTGCGCATGGCTTCCAACCCTAAGGTTAGATGCAAGACTCTGACAACAGGTAGGGGACACGGTCACCAAGTTATATAATAAAACAAAATTCACCAGATTCTGAAAAAGTGGTCCCTGCGCTGTAAAGAATAAACGCTAAGGGAAAAAAAGAAAGAAATATCACCAACTTTGAGCTTATTTCTGCCTTTTTCTATAAAGCATCGTAACGCACATGAAAGAAATTAATTTTTTTTAATTCAAGACATTACAGAGTATGCTCTTCGTCGACAATTGTTTTTTCCGTTGATATTAACATTAACATAGTTCCTGGAAATACAAATAAATGGCGGAGAACATTGTTGAGTAACTCGTGATGCGTCCCACGAGATCTCACGATGAGAAGATTGAATATCATATTATGCTCGACTGAAAACCATCACATAAAGAAATTTCACGAAATGATATTTTTAAATGTAAAGATATGGTTTACGATGTCTAACTGATTTTGGCTAAAAAAAAAAAAATGGCTCTGAACACTATGAGACTTAACATCTGAGGTCATCAGTCCCCTAGAACTTAGAACTACTTAAACCTAACCAACGTAAGGACATCACACACATCCATGCCTGAGGCAGGATTCGAACCTACGACCGTAGCGATCGCGCGGTTCCAGACAAGCGCCTAGAACCGCTCGGCCACTCCGGCCGGCGAATTGATTTTGGAGTACGGGTCACTGCGCTTTCGAGAACTAAGAATCAGCTGTAAAATGTAGTGACATTTCTAGTCCATTGTCCTCTTCTCGCAGACTGCTGGCGCTCTTCGCGTATCAAGACAGTGTGTGGTGTTTTACTGTAATATATTTTTTACTGTCACTGTATTAGAGCTAGTGACAGTAACGAAAATAATAACATTCCAGAAGTAATGACAGATGACACAAAGACATTCAAAGTACGACGAAAGGAACGATTCCTGGCGATTATGTTGTTTCAGAAGAATTGCTTAAGGCTGGAACAAAAGTAACTCAGAACTGCATTGTAAAATTGTTTATACGTTATATATCGGATAAAGCAAATTCTAAAAGATTTTATATAATTATTTTAATTTACAAGAAAAAAGAGAATGCATATACGAATGTATACATCTATGATCCACCTAAACGTAATGTACGAGGTAAGCACTGAAATTACCGGAAATTCTGTAGAATAAAAAACATTGGATCAAGGGAACAAACCGCCTCTAGAAGTTGATGTAGCACAAAGAATCATTTGCAAGCGTTAAACGAAATCATAAAACAGAACATTGCGTATGAACCTTCACTTTTTGTGGAATTCACAGATTTCGGGAAAGATTCTGATACACTTTGAACGAAATCCTTTCTGACATCCTTTAATAAACAGATCACTGGTGAAATGTTGGTATAGTTGGGAGTATATACATACTTATTAGGAACATACTCTCCATAATACAACTTCGCGCACGCACATCGAAAAATCTAGTAATTACATTCATAGACTTCAAAAAAGCATATGATTCTATTGATAGACCAACTCTGATTAACACATTAGAAGAATTTGGGATTGATGATAAAAGCAGAAGTCTAATCCAGGAAACCCTTACGGGAACAAAATCGCAAGTGAAGTTTTTGGGTAGATTGTCACAGCCGTTTGTAATTGGAACAGGTGTTAGACAAGGGGATGGGCTCTCCCCGCTGTTGTTTAACATTGTCCTTGAAAAAGTGGTCAGGGAATGGAGAAAGAAGATGGCAGAAGCTGGAGTGAAAAATGGGATAACGTTAGGAAGAAATAAAACAAAAATTGAATGTCTGGCATTTGCTGATGACATGGCAATATTGGCAGATGACATCGAAACAGCAAAGTTTCAGATAGAAATGCTGCATGAGATCGCTGAGAAGACAGGTCTACAAATATCGTATGAAAAGACAGAACTGATGATACAGGACAAAACAGACCCAACACAGACATTGCAAACTAAATATGGAATAATTAAGAGAGTTCATAAATTTAAGTATCTAGGGGAATGGATTACACCGACAGGGTTACCAAATGTTTCACTACAGGAAAGAGCAATAAAGATGGAAACGGCATACCAGCTATGCCGAAATGTATACAATAAAAAGTCGATCTCCATCAATGCCAAGCTCAGGCACTACAATGCGGTAATAAAACCAGAAAGTTTGTATGCGATTGAATGCATCCCACTGAACAGAAAACGTCTGTTGGAGAAATTGGAAATAAAAGAGAGAAAAATACTGAGAAAGATCTTAGGACCTAAAAAGGATGGACAGGATTATAAATTGCGATCCAATAAAGAGTTATACGAGAAAATTGAAAAACTGACAACATCCTTTAAAAAGAGAAGACTGAGTTTCTATGGGCATGTCAAAAGAATGGCACCAGAAAGAACGGCAAAGAAAATCCTGGAATACATGGAAAGCAGAAAGACACAAATTAACTGGCTGAAAGAAGTAAAAGAAGACATTGCAGAAATGAACATTATACCAGAGACAGTTTACAACAGAATGGAATATAGGAATGCCATCAACAAAATACAGGGATTCAAAGACCGAACGCAATCAAAGAAGACGGGAACAACCTGGTCGCAAGAACGTAAAGAAGCCCACTCAGAAAAAATGAAGAAGTACTGGGAAGAACGCAAGAAAAAGCACAAGAAATGACTGATGCTTAGCGTAGTCCAAAGTTGACTGTAACGAATAATAATAATAATAATAATAATAACTTATTAGGAACAGAGATAAGTTAATAACTGCTAGTGGAGTCAGACAAATAGTTTCAATGTCAATAAATGTATTCGCAGCAGTCTTGGAGCAAGTTATAAGATTCTTCACCTGGGAAAACTGTGGAGTAGTACGACTTAATGCATCACAGCCTAGCAACCTCCACTTTTCTGATGACACTGTGATAATTTCGCGTAATTCCGATAAATTTGAACGATTATTGGAACAGCGTAATAGGCCAGATCTGAAACTAGGTATGAAAATAAATTATGTAAAGATTGAGTTCTGAACAACGGACAGATCGAAAAGAAAATGGGACATATTAACAAATAGATCAGAAGTTGCACTGAAGACCGCGATGAAAATGAAATGAAAGTACTCGTTACATGAAGCCAACCGGATGACTAGTAGATGGACCAAGGGAGTTCTTAGGTGGATCCCAAGAGGCTAGAAGAGACGAAGACGATGGCGTAATGGAAGAATGATAGGTAAAAGAGAAAACACATAGGAAAAAAACAGGTATCTGTAGTTCGTAGTGCATGGAATGGTCCAGCTTGGATGACGAATATCCGATGAGTGAATCCCTGCACTTGCCTGCATATCGTTATTCGGCAGCTTTTTTTACAATTATCTTTTTTCACGTTCCGCCGACTTCGTTAACCTATCTGTCATTATGCATCAAGTATTACAATATTTACAGCGTGTTTTTCTGCGTGCGTGCTCCGCTGTAATCCTCTTACTGTGTTACAGTTATTGCTGTTTCTCGTTTTTATGCGTCTGTGGTCCGCCACACCCATATTGAACCTTTATTTCGTTCTCGACTGTAATGTTCTTCCGTATAAAAGACGGTTAATTACTGTGGCATAAAGAAACGGCAAACCACACTTGGGGTACAGAGAGGAAGAGTTAACTGAACGGTTGAAGACAGGTTTATGGAAGTATGGAGTTTTACGACTTACAGCGAAGATATGAAGTCCGCTGCAGAGTTTATTTCATTCCGCCGGTACATTATTAGCAACTATTACCAGCAGTGTTCTCAGTAGCGCGCTGGGTGCTGGGTTGAAAGGTATCTGTTGCTCAGATTGCCAACCTCCTTCAGTACCTATGAGACGGGAACAATATCGAGATCGCTGACCTGTGCTTGCCTTGAATCTTTGATTTATGTGATCCCTTGTTCACTCCTGCCTCGTGAGCAATTACGGGTAATCTGAACGTTTCTGAATTATCTCAGTCGGATTTCTCGTCGTATCTACGAATGCTTCGAAGTAACCTGACATCTGTGTATTTCAAAATCTTTCCCACTGTAGTTCCGATTAACGGAGATAGTTCTCTTACTGGTTGTTCTCACTGTTTATTAACAAATTTTGATTCTGTAAGGGGGCCACTTCGTCTATTAAAAACGCAGCTGATCTGACAAATTAGACACTCTTCAAAATAATGATTTCATTGATATGGAATAATAGTAAAAAAGGGTACGGAGTGAGATTGTGATAATAGCGCAAGTGAAAGAACTGCAGCTGCGAAGTTGTGCCGTGATTGTTGCGAATTTAGTCAAAGACAGATAGTAGAACTAAAAAAGGAAAAGTGTTGCATCTGTGGATGTAGCTGAAAGCAAACTGGCCATCTGAGCCTCGGCGCAAGTCCTCAAAGGGAAACTCGAAGTTATTCAACTTCTATAAAAATGACTTTACTGTCCTTACGGATTATCTTGCATCAGTGCTCGATCTCACCATAGTAAATTGAAGTTGGAGGCTGAGCATATGCAGAATTAGTCATTGGCGACACACAACGGTCCTCACCAGCAGCTGAGTTCGGATAAACATAAAATGTTTGTTTCTACGTCCTTCAGCTCATCTGCTCTGGCGGCGTCGCAAACCGGTGGAGAAGTCTGGCGGTGGAGGCTCCTAGCAAAGAAATAATTTTGTATCGAAATTACTGAAAGGAAAACTCATTTTCCTGCGTTTGGCGCTTTTCACTCTTTCCATAATGGCTGGGTATGGCTCTTCCGGAAGCTGACCTGTAAAAAACTTCCCTAGACAATGCTGGTCCACTTCAGAGTTTTTCTTCAGGTGGTTAACCAGTAATATGCGTCCTACCATTTAGTGCTGAAAAAGGCAGCTCACTCTCCCTGCCTCACTTTGTGGACGATGAGGTGGGTCCTTGTCAGCACAGTCGAATTTCTCTCAGTAACCTTCAGTTTATTTACCTTACATTGTTCTGGAATTCTTGTGTTTAGTAAACATTAAGTTTTTGTGGTGTGGACGTTCTTCGGCGTCTCACGCTTTCAAAGGCACCCCAAACTGAGGTTCTCATGCGTACATGCTATGTATAGTGTCAAGTGCTTTCCAAATCAAGACAGTTCTCTATGTTTTGTGCACAGTAGTGCCTTCCTGGACCTGGCTAAAAGAGTTCCGTCCCTTTCCACTTCTGGCAATAAAATGATCGATAGTGGGGACCTTGTTCCACAAAAGATCGTATCTGTGTTGCTTGCTGTGCGTCCGGCACCAAAGTGCGATACTATAGTGAGAGTCCGGTGGTCTCGAAAACTGGTTTGAGGGTGGTTTTTCTGTATGCCACATGACTCCACCGCTCGCACGAGCACTTTCATCTCATCCCAATCTGGTTCCAACGTCCTCTTACTTATACTCATGTAAAGGATGCAAATTCAAATAAAAATGCAAATTATAGCAGTTTATTATCAACAGTTACTAGTACTGTTATGCATTACGTTTCTCAGAGTCAATTATTCTGATCTAATGGGTCTTTATATTCCGATTTTGTGTAAGTTACGGTACAGTTTTGGAAATAAATGGTTGCGTACTAATATACAGTGTGTGTCTGTCAAACATTTAGAGCGGAAATTGTACAGTTGTTAGAGGACTAACCGAAGACAGCAAGTGTTAGCCGTACTGATCACTGCAAAAATCACAATAATAAAATGTGGAGCTTAAATTTTAAATGAAGAAGGAATATTTAATCGTATATATATGCGCTAAGAGCAACCTGAAATGGAGCGCCACACGGAACTAGTAGTAAGAGGCAGGTGCCTCATGAGCTGCAGAAATAATTCGTCTGTGGAACAGAAAGGTTAAAAATCCTGTGTCTACCGATTACAGGCCACTGTTTGAACCCTCATCCAGGCGGATTAATATGAGAGATAGAGCAGATCAAAAGAGAGTGATATGTTTCATCACAATTGGCTTCAGTAAGCGCGAGAGCATCAAGGACGTACTCCTTAGACTCGAGTGGCAAGGTGGAAGACACACTGCATTGTGATGAGGATTGCTGTAAACGTCCTCCAATGTGCATATCGGGAAATGATGACGAGAAAATGATAAAAATTCAAACTCGTGTGACGCCTTACAGACAGTATTTCTTTCCATGCACCATTCATGAATGAAACAAGACAGTTGCACCCAAAGAACTCTGTCATACTCCGTAACCTTTCTTGCTGAATATAAATTTTATATCTATATTAGAAAAGCTAACAAATGGTGTATGCAAAGTAAAAAATTCGTCCCCGTAGAAATGAAGGAATGCTAATGAGGTGTCGACGAGAAAAGAAACCTGTCGAGACCTCGTCCTGGCCTTAGTTATTTTATTTTTTTAATTTACTGCTGCCTGAAATTTGACCAGCTGCCTTTATGATACAGCGAGTCCTGTTTTCCTCGCCGGTCGCACAAACTCTTCGTCCAAACACACAGGCCTCGGAGACCAATGTGCTAGTCCCTGTGTCCCACCACACGTACATGGACCAATTTTGTAGAGGATTGGTTGTTATTTGAATTCTATAAGCAGTCTCGTGTTAATTTAAAAATTAATATAAACTGGAAACAAAGAGAAGAGAAAAGAAAGATTCTGTGTTATTTTATAGAGATGTGAGGGTAAATAGAAAATGTAAAATTGTGTATCCATCTCAGACCAAATAGGGAAGTCTCGGGAAACAAATCGAGTCAACTCTAATCCTAATATTAGTCTCTACCGCTTCCTCTAATCTAGCACACTTTTAAAATGACACATGGAAACGAAAGCCTGTCGCTCTATATGTTAAGAATGGTGGAAATGCAAAACACACCTTTTTCATGCTACCCATGACAGGTGGACCTTGACAGGTGGACCTCATATCCAATAATTTCAACTGCAAACACCACAAATGCAAGAGCAGCAGCCCGCATCTCGTGGTCGTGCGGTGGCGTTCTCGCTTCCCACGCCCGGGTTCCCGGGTTCGATTCCCGGCGGGGTCAGGGATTTTCTCTGCCTCGTGATGGCTGGGTGTTGTGTGCTGTCCTTAGGTTAGTTAGGTTTAAGTAGTTCTAAGTTCTAGGGGACTTATGACCACAGCAGTTGAGTCCCATAGTGCTCAGAGCCATTTGAACCATTTGAACCAAGAGCAGCAAATCCGAATGATGAATGCGAAGAATATGGTTCAAAAGCTTGTAAAATTACGTTCTATATCTACTGATGCTAGTCCGAGGAGCAGGTCATAATGATATTATATGGTTGTGCCCTTTCTGGGCAGCAATTTGTAGATCCTAAATTTCTAGGCTTATTTACGTTTCTATGAAAGTGGTGTTACATAATTACGATGTTGCGTTGTTACATTTAATGTTGTGTCAATGTGTTGTTAATATGTTGCATTGTTACATTATTACATTGTTGCACAATCAGTATATTTAATGTGGCTATGTATGCTTTTTCTTTCATGTCCTCAAGGTTTCTCATGTATTTGTGTCGGTATTAGTATCTGTATCAGGTTCCTGACTCACTCTTTGTAGTTGTCGTTCACTGGGTATGCCTGTTCTCTGTGTGTGGGTTTTCGTGGCTCCTCTCTAACGTATTCTTCCTGCAATTATCTGGAAATTTCGTTATAGAACAAATCCGTAAGTTTCAGATAAGAAACATGGAACCTGGAACAATTGAGTCCAAATGGTTCGGAGCACTATGGGACTTAAAATCTGACGTCATCAGTCCACTAAACTTAGAACTACTTAAAACTATCTAACCTAATGACAGCACACACATCCATGCCCGAGGCAGGATTCGAACCTGTGACCGTAGGAGCAGCGCGGTTCCGGACTGATGCGCCTGGAACTGCTCTGGCACAGCGGCCGGGGAACAATTGAGTCCAAGGTTACCAAACCAAACATTTCGTCGGATAACTCTGCCAATGGAATGCGATAGTATATCAGCTGTTCGTACGACCTGAGAGACTGATTGTTATGTACGTCTTATGTTGTTGGTAACATTGTAGTATGGGTAAATCTGGTTTACGTATAGACATACATAATGAGGGATAGGGTCAGGAGACTCCACTAACGCACTGCACATGGCGTCTTGTGTGCTGTTACGAGATCAGTCTTGACGCAAAAGTCAATACGACTGCCGTCTTTGAGTACAAGACGAATTGTACAATCGATCAGCTTTAGTGAAACAGCGTTAGTGAAGCATATGGAGGCTGCAGGGAAGCTGACTCGCCTAGGAAGCAGCCGACGCACAACACCTTTCCAAGACTGTCCCAAAGATTACGGGAAGCAAGGCAAGCGGTATCTGAAAATAACGACATAAAAGGACAAAGAAATGTGCGAATCTCGACTAGGAAGCAGCAACTCTCGCCTGGATGCGGCGTCTCCAATTAGCACTCGATCAGGTGTACGTGAATCGGGTGCCGCACTTAGTGGTGAGTGGAAAGAGATACGTGCAAAGGAGCTAAACCCGTACAATTAATTGAAAGTGCGTTGCAGTAAGTCCCGCAGACATCATGTGAAGTTAATTCAATGGATACCACGCCACTGAACCTGGACCAGTACTTTCGTGTGTATGCAATTTTCTCGAAAGAAGCTTTTTGCACCAGAGCTTATCCCGTCGTACAGGGTCCACTGTTTTCGTGATCTGGAGTTTAATTTTTTTCCGGATCCGCTTCCTGTAGCCACCACAGTCAGTTAACTTTGGTCTGTGTGTTTTTATATTTTAACTGTCTGCGTGTCGTATTTTATGAGGCGAAGGTTGAGAACCAGCTTAACACTAGCCTCAACAAGGTAGCAAAACTGACTGAAAACTACACAGAGTGTACGTAACATTCCACACGACGATCGTTAATCTGAAGCGCGGTTCCTAGTCGGGTCTTGCGGCGGGGCGGGTTAGAAAAATTCGTCGTCTGTCTGTTCACTGTCTCTCGTCGTACTGTGCACTACTAAAGTTCCATCTACCTCAGTACGGCGTCTGATCACCAGCCCGCTTCTCTGCATACTCAGATACTCTTCAGACGGCGTTAAAAGCAGCATTGAAGAAAAACACAGTCAATATTTACGTTTGCAAAGTACGCTTAAACTCTGGTAGCAAGCTATCCTGTAATATCTGATAATTTTCGGGTGGAGGGCATTTGCTTCATCTCTTTAGGAAAATGGCAAAATTCTGCAATGAGTTCTTTTATTTCTTTAGGCTCAAAATAAACACTTGCCATCACCCCTTATTTAATTAACGAATAATATCACTGTCCTCAGCTCACACAACCCAGTATGCACACACAAGGCAGCGAGAAATCAACTTAAGATCGACCCGAATTATTACGTGATTTACAGTCGTGATTGTGCTACAATGTATGAGTTTCACATTCGGTCCTTTTCAGTGGATTTCTAATAAAGATACTGCTCGCGAACTATTCCATAAACGGGTATGAAACATGTCACGCGGAATTCTACAAAGGCCGAAAGTTCACACGCGTTTATCTTTCCAACTGAACACTCCACAAAGCTCAAATTTTCACAATCTGTCCGTAAATGCAACTGCTTTCGCGGAAATACCATCCGGACGCCAAATACCAGTAACTTCTTCATTTTACTCATAACGTAGACTAACACCTCCAACATGACCTGCACGTCCGATAGCTAGCCAACGACTGACTCCCTGCTGTTCCTTCCAGGGCCTGTAACTACTTGATAAAGCGTGGGAAATGCTTAACTCTGATTGGTTGTTCAAAATGACCAGCCAATCAAAACAATCCTTCGAGTTCTTTCTCGCTCCAAAACTGTCCTACGCCAATCAATATTCACAGATGCACTTACGTCACTTCATCATGCAAATCTTAATAAAATGTTTAACAAAACCAAACGAAAAGAAAGCTAATCTTGAAATGACTTTAGAAAATCATTACTCTGCAGATGGCTATTCTGGCTGCCTTCTTACCACAGCAAGTACCACTGGACATACGTCATTAGCAAGTTAGGGAAATTACAGCTTTCATTGCAACTGCTTGCTTCACACTTTCCCATAACACAGTTATCTAATGTTTAATATCAGATAATTGATTCTTTACATATGTCCCACATAGACACTCTCACTCACCCTCATTTATTCACACAGCAAAACAATTAGTTATTAAATAAATATTAATTCTTTTTGGATTGTATGTTACGATAATGAAAAATAGTGAACGTTTTTAACTATAAAAAATCTAAATAAATTGTTCTGCCATTTAGTGAACTTCAGTAATAATTCCAAATGATACTAAAAGACAAACTGCTATGAATCCTAACTGACTTTAATCTTATAAGTGTCGGTTTTTGGTGTTTTAGGTAATCTGCAAGTACGTCAGGTACATAGCTGAGGTTTTAATACAACTTTCCTTTTAACAACAAAGGGCTGTATATCGACTTTTAACAAAATTGAATAATATTTAATACCGTTTTTCAGATTCTTAGGGGCTTGAATATTCTGTCGCTCGAACTAACACAGGTTGCGCTTCCCACGGCTAGGCTAGCGACAGATGATAGTGAGTCACGCTAAGATACCAGCGACTGTATACTGCCCCCGCCAACGGCTCCAAAGCTACGAGCCCGTACTTCAAAGTAGCTTACTGCAATTAAATGCTATTGCGTATTGACTTGCAACGTTCTGTGACATGCGACACTCTGTGACAGCAAAACGTGAAGAAGATGTTGGAAGTGCCTGACAACATCAAGATCGACATATCGAAAGACGCATCGAAACGGGCTTTGCTTTTATTGTCGTCTTATGTTTCTACACTATTGAGTTGTATGTGGTATCATGTTTCAAGTTACCTTTAGAGGCTACCCCACGTGGTCTGAGGCATCTTGTCGCGGTCAGGGCGGCTCCCCCCCGTTGGAGGTTCGAGTCCTCCCTCGGGCATGGGTGTGTGTGTTGTCCTTAGTAAGTTAGATTAAGTAGTGCGTAAGCTTAGTGACCGATGACCTCAGCAGTTTGATCCCATAAGACCTTACCACTACCAGCAGCTTTAGAAGTTAGTGAACAATGGCTGACAAGTGCGAAATAGCCTTAGGAATTAATGTACCGAAGTCGTAATAGAAAGGCAGCCACTTCACAAGAACAAGTGAGTGTTTAACAAATTACTCATGTGAGTAACAGAACAACATACAGACATCGTTTGTTATTAGGTTCTCTTTCTTCACAGGACGGCCCCAGCAAATCTATAAAAAACTTTTAATATCTATGTGTACTTTGCTTGTCACCGTAGCCTAATGATGACATCTAACCCGAAATATGTTCTTAATTAAATAAATTAAGTAGTCAATAAATATTGTGTGTAGTAGTGGTATTTGAAACAACTTTTCATATTTTTGAAACAGTCACGGTCGATTAACAGAAAATATGGCTTTAAACCGCCTCACCTCCGTGTTTCGCAAGCAAGCGCGATGCGCGTTAAACTCTATCTGCTGTTCAGAGACATAACGCTCAGCAGTCGCAACAGTTACTTATGAATGCACTGAGAACATCATGCTACAGTTTAAAGCAGCCATCAACACAGATATGCAGTGGCCTTTTTGACAGGCATAGTAAATGTTTGGTTAAAAAGACCGTATCTTCTTCTTCCCCGTTTAACTGCACTAAGGTGCATTGTCTTCCCATGTTGTTGATACTTGCCCCACTTTATCCATTATACCCGAATGTAGTTCCAAGATGATGGAACATTATCAAACTTTGCACATCTTACACGTGAAAATCTGCGTAGAACATTCCCAGGAAGTTAGGCAGAAGAGGGAGTTTTTTTCGCGTGCAGCTCGTTCAGCCATTCTAACCTCCTGTGATATCTTCTTGTGGAATCACGAAGAGTTGTGTGTCAGAGAGAACTTTTGTGACTGAAGAACATATTCTGGAAAAATAATCGCTGTTCGTGTCCTTCGAAGAACGCTGGGCTGCTTTGAAAGACATGTCAAGACTGTGTAGAAGTCCGGAGAAACGAATCTGAAAAACTTTTGTTAAGCTGTCATCTCATAGTAGTTGTGCAGACAAATAATATAATTAAGAAACGTGTCGACTCGTCTTTCAGCACTGTCAGCCGAACAACGATAAATTCGAAGTTTTCTAATATTGTATGTTTCTACTGACTCCCTTTCACGCCAATTTTCTTTGTCTGAAAGTGGCGCATTTGTCCTTCTCCCTCAGCCCTGACCATTTGTATCACTGTGACGTTAACGTGCTCATATACTCTCAGTAGCGAGGCAGAGCAGCTCGAGCCCGTGCTCAGAATTCACACACTCATTGTCAGTAGAGGCAGTGGTCAGAATTCACACATTATTTTAGTGATATGCGGCCCCCGAGACAAATTACGCGTCGTAATGTTCGGAAATTTAACTATGAAGCACTTGTCTGATTCACATCAATTTTTCGCATTACTACTTTATTAAAACAAGTCCTAATATGGGTCGAAAGCCTCACTTTCGCCAGTGAAGCAGGGTTAAACTTTCCTCTACGCTAAAAGCAAATTTAATATCCAATAGCTGTCTACTTTCAGCAATATTCTGTGATCCGATCACTAGATTTGAAAACAGTAATGGGCTAACAGTCAACACACCACCTCCAGCTATCGTCTAAAAGCTTCCAATGCCAATCTTCACAAAAACGTAACAGGGTAACAGTTGGAAATCAATAGGTCACAATACACAATAAAACATCACACCACAGTGTCCCACGGAAAAAAATTTATTGGCTGTAGCTTGACTTCACTTAGTTCGTGCAGCTAGCCACTGGCTTGGCTATCTGATATAAGACCTCTTCTTGCCAAGCGTGAACGCACTGACTAATGCGCAACTCTCGCCAGAACACTTCCAGAATGACTAATAATATCACCACCGCCATACACCTGAACGTACTTCCGAATTCTAACAGGCTCCCCTTATTATAAAAGTAACTTCGTTGATCACGAAAGATCATAAAAACTGACAGCAGATATGTTAAGCGCTTTAAAACACCATCTCCAGCGAACGACTTGCCTCTTTCCCCGCATGGTCTGATAGCTAACCCTTCGATTCCGCGAGCTCCGAGGAACTTCACGAAATAATTTTAACATTCTGGCCGTTCACGCAGTCAGCCTCAGGAACAGGATGCTGACACATTCATTGGGAGTTTCCATCCGCCGCTAAACACACTGCTAAAAGTGCTGCATTCTACTAGGATTTCTCACGACTGTATCTCCAGTAGGTGCCTGAAAGTACCTGCTGGTACAGGAAAGCCAGTAGCTCTGAAGCAGAACAATGCTCACCAACCACAAAGCACTTAGCTGGACTGTGTAAAGGCTATACATTCTATTGTATGGTCATAAAAGCTTCTTTCCACTATACGACGGAGACCCTTCTCTGGAGTCCACAACAGCCTAAGGGCGGCCGCACAACGTGTCTCAGAACGAGATGTATGTAATTTGACTCATATTTGGGAGTACCCCGGTTCAAACGCTTGCACACTCAATGGCTCTGAGCACTATGGGACTCAACATCTGAGGTCATCAGTCCCCTAGAACTCAGAAATACTTAAACCCAACTAACATAAGGACATCACACACATCCTTGCCCGAGGCAGGATTCCAACCTGCGACCATAGCGGTCGCGCGGTTCCAGACTGAAGCGCCTAGAACCGCTCGGCCACACCGGCCGGCTTGCACAGTCACTCAGGCTTGATTTATACAGCGTGATTCAGATGCCTCTGCACTGGGTATTATGCAGCCCTCGGCGCCTTGAAATGGCACATGGACGATTTTCATATTTTCTCGATCACTGCTCGTAAATTAGTTAGTCCCACAGAAAAAAATGAACAGGGCCTTTTTGTACGAAATTTAATATAGTTACATTTTGTACTGGAATATGTTCTCATTAGAAGCCGTAGGTTTCGAATTATTCACGAAAAACGTACAGAAGTGATCTTAGAACTAGTTTTCTTGAATGACTAGAAAATCGTGACCTCCAGCAAAAACGTATTCCAGTACAAAAAGTAACTGTATTAAATTTCGTACAAAAAGACCCTGTTCGCTTTTTCTGTAATACTTAATTGTTTGTGCGTAGTTAGCGAGAGAATAGGACAATCTTGCAGATGCTATCTGAAGGCATTGCGGGCTGCATGAAACCCAGCGGTAGGAGCAGCTGCCGGCCGAAGTAGCCGAGCGGTTCTAGGCGCTACAGTCTGGAACCGCGCTACCGCTACGGTCGCAGGTTCGAATCCTGCCTCGGGCATGGATGTGTGTGATGTTCTTAGGTTACTTAGGTTTAAGTAGTTCTAAGTTCCAGGAAACTGATGACCTCAGACGATAAGTTCCATCGTGCTCAGAAACATTTCAACCATTTTTTTAGGAGCAGCTGACTCACCCTGTAACTAGTTTTCTTTAATCTCTAAAGACAAATACCGACTATGAAAATGACAAGATTGAAGTGTTTCCTCATCCTTCCTCAGTCTGAGTTTCAGCTTCGATTAGTTGGGACGATAAGGTTCAAACGATTCAAATGGCTCTGAGCACTATGGGACTTAACATCTGTGGTCATCAGTCCCCTAGAACTTAGAACTACTTAAGCCTAACTAACCTAATGACGTCACACACATCCATGCCCGAGGCAGGATTCGAATCTGCGACCGTAGCAGTCGCGCGGTTCCGGACTGAGCGCCTAGAACCGCTAGACCACCGCGGCCGGCAGATGGGACGATAAGCCCTAAGCTTGTTCCTCGTGAATGGTCATCGTTTCACTTCAGTCGTTGAATGTGTAAAGCGTATAGGAAGAAAGGCTGGAATGAAACCCAGGAATGAGACATATCGTAGGCCGATTTGGTGGTAGTGGTAGGGGAGATAATTAAGCGTACATGGGGTACCTGCGTACGTCGTATCTGGTGTGAGAATCCAGCGTCCTCCGCGCAACACACAAACGTACCCAACCAAGCAGCTAGGCGGCGCGGTCCAGGCCTGCGAGGGCGCAGCCCACGCGTGGCCGTCGCTTCCGCCGTCGGGGGCAGCGCGCAGACCCACACGCGGGTCCCGTTGCCTTTTAATGCCGGCTGCCCTCACGCGCGCACGGAGCGATCTGCGCAGCGCTGGCGGGCGCCGCGGCAGAGTTAATAAAATCATTTGGCCGGTGGTTAGAGCGCAGTAAATCAGCGCCGCTCCGGCCATTACGGCGGGCCATTCGCCGCCGCCGGCGCGCGCTCCCATTGCCCGTAATGAGACGGCGGAGCGGGCGAGCCGGCGGGCCGGAAGGCGGGCCGCGCCGGCTGACACTGTGCGCACTCGCGAGCGGGCGCCGTCACTGCAGCCGCTTGTCTGAGTCACGCAGCGGTGAACGATGAGTTTCGAGTGCATCTGTTACAGGTGTGGACTAAAACGTCCTTCCAGTTTTGTCGAAAGCTGACATTCTGAGCCTCTGGTTGTGTACAAAATACAGTTTGATTCTTGCAAAGGACATAGCACAAACCATCCACTCTTTATAATGCTATTTATTTACAAAAATAGCGCGTTACCGGTTTCGAACCGACAGATTCATCATTAGATAGCTTGTTCACACTGTGATACTTTTTGTAACTTTACGTTAGTTTTACTTTTTATTCCCCCATGTGATGAAATTTCGTTGGGGTGGTGCTACCCTACAACCAAAACAATGTAAAAAAAATGCCCATTAACATTTTTAAAATTACCCTTTAGGTGAGAGTAAGTTACTTCCAAATTTAAACATTCATAAACCACGGCACCTATTACACATTTAATGAACTGAGTTAAAAATTATTTACTCAAACTATGATCAGCGTAAAAGCAAAACGAGGATAATGGAATGTAGTCGAATTAAGTCGGGTGATGCTGAGGGAATTAGATTAGGAAATGACACTCGTAAAGTAGTAAAGGAGTTTTGCTATTTGGGGAGCAAAATAACTGATGATGGTTGAAGTAGAGAGGATATAAAATGTAGACTGGCAATGGCAAGGGAAGCGTTTCTGAAGAAAACGAATTTGTTAACATCGAGTATAGATTTAAATGTCAGGAAGTCTTTTCTCAAAGTATTTGTATTGAATGTAGCCATGTATGGAAGTGAAACGTGGACGATAAATAGTTTAGACAAGAAGAGACTAGAAGCTTTCGAAATGTGGTGCTACAGAAGAATGCTGAAGATTGGATGGGTAGATCACATAAATAATGAGGTATTGAATAGAATTGGGGAGAAGAGGAGCTTGTGGCACAACTTGATTAGAAGAAGGGATCGGTTGGTTGGACATGTTCTGAGACATCGAGGGATCACCAATTTAGTATTAGAGGGCATCGTGGAGGGTAAAAATCGTAGAGGGAGACCAAGAGATGAATACACTAAGCAGATTCAGAAGGATGTGACTGCAGTAGGTACTGGGAGATGATGAAGCTTGCACAGGATTGAGTAGCATGGAGAGCTGAGTCAAACTAGTCTCAGGACTGAAGACAACATCAACCTGAACAATTTAGTAAAATTTAACGAGGAAATGTAGTCTTTCGTTGCTGTAGTGATTAGTATTACGAAAGTAATTCAGAATACAGGCAACAACAACTCAGATACCATGGCACACAACCACGTTGCTTAAATGGCAGGCACCCTACAATATAGGATACAAAATATAAAATTTCATGAGACCAGGCAATCTCGTGGGGTTAAACAAACTACACCCAGAAGCGGACGCCCGTCCACTCAGCTGTTTCCAATACAGGCTCGGCATGGACCCCCAAACCGGAGCAGCAACGGTCACGAATAGGCACGAAAAATCCCAGAACTAGCGGGTATCTACAACAGACTGATCTGCCTTAAGTAACTAGAAACACAATAATTAATTACAGCAAATCACCTATGGGATTAATGAACCCAGTAATGAACATCAGCTAAGCAGTACAAATCTATTATCTTATGTGCTTAAGGCCAATTATACATTAAGCCGCGAGCGAACTAGACACACGTCCAATCTACACGCGCGGGATAAGGGGGCGGAAAATACCCAACAGCACAAGCAGGACGCAACCCAGGGCCCCACACCCGCTACTAATACAAACAGCAGACGTCCCGATAAAACTAAATCAAATGCAAGTAACTAGCGTGCAGGCTAACGGTATAGCGAGACCGCCTCCCTCCGTCCCCCCCACCCCACCCGACGCAAAACCCAAGGCGACTTACAGCAAATAGCCACACTTAAATTTATGATTAAATCAGAACTAATTACCATATCCACATACTGTAATTGACGGAGTTCTTGTACTTTCATTGATAGAATAAGTTTCAAACTATTTAAACACACAACAACAACTGGCCTCTCAGTAACTTGTAAGAATTTATGAAACTACTCATTTAGAATTAGACACGTGTGTCTCAGATACGCTATCACTTCAGACAGAAATGTAACAGTAATTTTATTGCAATTCGCAGCAGAATATATATCCAGGGAAAATTTTATCCATCTATAGCAATTGTACAGCTTGACTCAGTCGTGTGATATAAATACAATAACCAGGCGGCACTTCGACAAGGACCAGCCAAACTGTCTTCAATGGCGGTTAACACTGACAGTAGCAATCTACAAACAGAATGAATCAGCACTCCAGGCCCTAGTAAATGTTAATCAGAACATCACATACAGCTCTCACTAGAACCCTGCGTACTAATCAAGTTGAAATTAACATATTCGAGGACAGACTCTGTAGGAGAAGCAAAGGCCGCCCAAGAAAACGAAGTCAACAGCACTGGACCCAGTAGTCGATTCTGGCCACAATTTATAGTACAAGCAAGGCCCTCACCCTCTTGCTTGTTCGACGAAGCCAGCCGCCGCAGATCCCAGTGCTAGGAGACATACAGGAACGTGACTGCTTCCACGCCGGCGATATTTGCTACGGCGCCATCACCCGGGTAAACAGCCCCTTTTAGATTTGCTCCTCCTGCTGTCTCGCACGGCGCTTGTACTATCCGCCAGACTTCCTAAACGGCGTTACTGCCAGGCGTGCCAAAGCAAAACCCTCGCTACTTGCTAGAGCTTATCTCTCGCTCCCCGATCGGCCCGGTATGTGGCGCCACAGCGCGCTCTGCGCACACCATCTGAAAGATGACCCACACTGGCGGCGGGAATATCGCTGATCGAGCCACACGGCTCACTGTACAAGACCACTTCACACTTTTTTTATTTGTTACGTTATTTCATGTAACATGTTTCGGCCACTGCTATCTTTAGAACTGGCGAAATAAAGCTCGTTGTGAATATACTGTAAATCCGATAGCGAAGAAAACTTGAACCTGTTTGTTGTTAACCTGTTGTAACAGTTTTCAGCTCTGGGCAGTCTGTCTGAAGGTTTAGTTTCTATCCTCTCTTTCTATGCGTGTTTCATCAGCTACCATTACAGTTTCAGAATGAATTTTCTCAGTGGAACGGAATGTGCACAGATATGAAAGTTGATGGTCATTTAAAACTTTTGCTGACTAGTGCTCTACCAATTTGGCACGACTTACTCCTTTAGAGCTTCAGTTCAGCCAGTACTCCTCTCCTTCCTTCCAAAAATCACACAAGTTTTTGTACATATCTCGTGGGAATAGCACTACTGGAGAAAAGGATATTGTGGAGAATTCAAATGACTCTGAGCACTATGGGACTTAACATCTGTGGTCATCAGTCCCCTAGAACTTAGAACTACTTAAACCTAACTAACCTAAGGACATCACACACATCCATGCCCGAGGCAGGATTCGAACCTGGAACCGTAGCGGTCACGCAGTTCCAGACTGAAGCGCCTAGAACCGCACGGCCACAACGGCCAGCTGTGGAGAATTATCTTAGTCACTGCCTAGAGTATTGTTTCCAAATTGGCAGTAGTGTGAGGGTGGACCATGAATCATGCCTGAATACCTCAGTAGGTATAGCAATTGCCTGCAAAAGGCAAAGGTACAAGATCCGTTCCGGCACATAACTTTAATCTGCCAGAGGAATTCAGAATTACAATTTTTTAACCATTGTTTAAAGTCACTGGATCATTTACATGATTTAAGAGCAGAAGCGGGTCCAGCATCAGTCCTTCTGGGACCTTTGCTCTCCGTTCAAAGATTAATTCCAATCCTGTGACACATTAGATAGTTTCACCCCTTTGGCTTCTATTTAGGTAAAGCTCCGCCAATCCAAGACGCCTCAGTTACGTAATAATGTTCTCCGAAAGTGATTTTTTTCGTTTACATAATCAAGAAACTCGCTTTACTTGACGGTCAGAAGTAAAAAAATCTTCACTGTCTTGTAGGAGCTGGTTGCCACCACAGAATTAACTCCTGCCTGCCATGACGCGGCATTTGTGCTGCCTTTTCTGTAACATTGCTCACGAATATGGTATACATACCAAACAAGACTAACGAGGGATATTGATGATTCAAAGAAGGGCATCAAGAATGATCGCTGGGTTCATTGCTCGGTGGAAGAGCGTTACAGATATAGTTAAAAATCTTATCTGGCAGACGCTTGAAGATGGGCATCAAGTTCCCAGCAAAACCATTATTAAATGATGAATGTAGTAGGTACTACAGCCCCCCACGTATCGCGAAAACAAGATCAGCCTAATTAGAGCGAGTGCAGAAGCATTTAAACAGTCATCCTTCCCGTGTTCCACATGCGAATGGAACGCGAAGAACTCCTGATGCGTTTTCACTTTAAGTACTCTCTGCTGCTTACGTAACAGTAAGCATTCACGATATGGATGTACTCTGCCGAAAAATAAAACGCCATATCTTCAATGATAAGACCGTTTAATTGCCAAATGAGCTGACTAGTACATCATCGGTGTATGAATATCGGACAACAATTTCAGACCAAATGAAACGCACGTCACAGTAAAGGATGCCCAGACATTCGCATCAATACAGACAGTAACCCTTCCCCCTTCCCCTCTGGTGGCAAAGAGGGCGTGTGTTCTGACATAAAGAGTATGAAGTGGCATCCTGCGACAAACTGTCCCAAGTACCCTGCGGCTTTTGTTGCAGTTCGGCGGTAGTTCTTCGAAGCCCTGGACAGAGCGAAAGTTCCCTCTTTCATCAAGCGCCATACGTGTTCAATTGACGAGGGACCTGATGATATTGCTACTCAGGGAAGTTGCTGTACAAGATGGAGAGCATGTTGCGCATCAGAATGCCGTATGTGGGTGAGCATTGTCCTGCTGTAAAAGCACACCACCTTCCTGTCGAAGAAATAACGATAGCATGGGAATAACAGTCTGTGGTAAATAATTGGGCACTTTACCATGGGGAAACATCACAACAGATGACCCCTCACACTATGAATCCTGGGATGGGACCTGTGTGTCGTGAGCGCGTGCACTCCCGGATACGCGGCTCATCACTTATAAGCTGTACACGTGTACGTCCACCACTCGCATACGAACAAAACATACTCTCATCAGAGAGGACAACAGAGCGCCATTTCACTGTGCGGTCAACTCTTTCAGGTGCAACAGTAGCCATGCTTGGTGTTGTCGTGGTGCCAGTGGTAACCTGGCCAGAGGCACCAGTGATCTTAATCTTGCTGCAAGCAAGTGGCTCCCAACGGTCCCTGATGACACAGCAAGTGCATTATGTGCAGGATTTCGTCGCTGTATAATGTCCGGTCAGCCACTGCTGCTCACACAACGTGTAGATATTGACGTGAGTTTATGCTACGCGGACATCCAAAGCTGGTCTGCAGGTGTGGGAGTGTTCCACATACCAATCCTGAAGCAGCGAGACAGTCCCGACACATTGTGCCCAACATGTGCAGCAATAAGTCCATCCAGCTTCCCACAGTCCTACAGTGCGATCCCGTTCTAATGGCTGAAACTGTTTAACAGGAGTACGTACTTGTCGCAGGGTACGTTTGTACCCTAGGATGTATGTTGTGAACACCACCTCTAAACTCGGTGTATTTATTACCTGCTGAGTGAAAACAGTGGGCGCACAGACTGTGGGCACATAGACGGGTCTCTTGATCGACCTCTGATCGTAGATGACCATTACAAACGAATCAGTAACACTACAACCCCTGGGTAGGCATACACAGTAAAGTTACAACCCTCATGGGATACCTCCTAATATCGTGTCGTGCCTCCTCCTCCCCCAGCAGCGATGGTAAGTCAATTGGACTTGCCATGAGCAACAAATTTTCTTAATTAACTAACTTTACAATCACAGAATATGTACATATATATAGGTGCAGAACATGAAATAAAATATAGTGCACATCCACTGAGTACAGACATATCAAGCAATGGCAAAATGTATACAAAAGGAGTACAAAACATATTAACAAATGGCAAAAGTGCACACGCACTGTAGTTCAGAACATATCTGGGAATCACAAAATATATACACAATGAGTACAAAACATATTAACAAATGGCAAAAGTGCACACGCAGTGTAAAACTCTCTAGTATTTTTACAACATATAAACATATCAAGAAGTTAAATAAAGTGCACATGCACTATAGAAGTCTTTAGTATTTTTAGGACAACTGATCTTGTTAACAAATGAAATGAAGTGCACACGCACTGTATATGTCTTTTTCATTTTACAAGAATTAGGAAAGGAATGGGAAGGATTGCGTCATGGTTGTAGCACTTTAGGTTGCACGCAGCTGCACTGAAAGTCCATATCTTTCTACAGAAGCACAACACCAAGTGAGACAATCTGAAGCTCTTTTCCTTGAAGTATTAATCAGTGTAGCCAAGACACTGAAATGTCGTAATAATATTCCATGCTATCATTTTGGTAGTACACTAGGTACACCAAACAGTGGGACCATAATAACACCTCCATCGCTCAAGGTGGTGGACAGCATGTCGTGTCAACACCACGTTCTTGTAAAGTACACCAACGTAGAATTAGTGCAAAAACCAAATATGGTGCTCCATGATCATGAGTATAGACAGGACAAATGGATATTGCAGTAATTTCTGGTAATTAGGTCAGAAGGTGAAGGGCATTACGTCACATAGTAGTCTTCATTGAGAATTATACTAGTCTAACAACTGATTTGAGTAATTGGTGGCACTCATCGCCCAGTTACTGAACATTTCTGTACCATGTATGTAGTATTACAGAATAATGTTCATAAAATTAACTGAATATAGTAATTATTGGCACTCATTGCCCAGTTACAAACCATCAGAAGTCATCATTCAAAACAGAAGCTAATGAATGGCATATTATTAACATAATTCACTTAATTATAGTAATCATTGGCATCATAGTTAATCTTATTACAATAAACAGTGGCATTCATTGGCCAGTTACAAAGCATTTTTTTTGTATTATTCAGAAGTCATTATTAAAGTGACATACTATTCAGAGCTGATCAGTATTATTCAGAACTCTCTTAAACTAGTAGCATTATTTGGGACTGGTAATTACTTTGTTTGCTTTTGAGTTATTGCTGCAAATGAAGATGTGTAACGTCATTCGTCATGAGTCAGCTGTAGTAGAGTATATGTGATCACATACATAAACGACATAGGTTTAATAAACAACTATTTATACCACATTAATTTCATGAATAATTTCTCCTGCAAAATATACAAAATGGATTATGAAACTGAAAGAAGAAATGCATATTATACTGAAAAGTAGTGAACTTCGAATTAACAGGTAGTGAAATGTGTATAAAAATATATATGTTCTCTAGCTGTCCTTTACAAAACCTTCAGTCATCATACCATACGATATAAGACATACTGTCAAAACGAACTGCAACAAATACTTAAATAACTACATAGCATCTCTTAACTAACAGCAAATATATGAACTTCATCATTATTTTCATCTGCAAAGAAAAACTTCATTACCCATATCACCATAACTCCATTATTATCATCACCTGTAAAGAAAAACTTCATTATCCATAGTAGCATATTCTCAATCATTATTCATCACCATTCATTATCATCTGCAAAAGAGTCACTTCATTATACAACTATTCCTTATTTATATCATATTTCATCACTAAAACTAAGATGTGTAGTTCTGTCTGACAGCCTGCATCAATCGCCTCGTATTCTGAAAGAAAAAATTAGTTAAGACTGCTATTCTACGATGTGTATAGTATATTCTTGTTAACGCTTGTTAATTCTGATCCATTTACTCTTCGTCACGAGATATTGCATCCTGTTTCGTTCATTCCGAAGGTGAAATTCCCATTTCTGTTTAATTTATTTCGTTTACACGTTATTTCTTTCTGAAAATGATGAACAAAGATTAATGTCTTGCATTTAATTCATATACCCATTAGATAAAAACTGGTTTATAGTAACATAATTGAGCATACAGCATAGCATTACAGAAAACGTAATATGTCAAAAACATTGACAGTGTTCAGAAGCAAAAACGTACACAGTGTATCACAATGTAGCAGCAAAAAAAAAAAAAAAAAATAAATAAATAAATAAATAAAATAAAATAGTCACGATGTTTAGCTATCATAAGGCAAAATGTTAACTGGTGTTTGTTATATCTTAAATATTTCATAGTGAATACAAACAAAACACGAAAACAATCATTCATACATAAAAATGGAAAATACGCACGGTCTAGGGTGTATAACGACAAGAAATGTGATCTTGTTTGTGTACAGCTTGTATGTTGTGTAGTTAATAGAGGCGAGAATTGAAGACTTTAATGGAGAGAAAATTTGATAAAATTAATATATCACTACATAGTTTTGCATAATTATTCGTAAGATACGTAATTTTATCTGGAAAATTTGCACTGTCTAATGTGTAACGACAAGAAAAGCGACCTGCTAACCTTACCTTGCCGGGCACTTGCCAAGATAAAAACACGATAATCATCAGTAAGTAGTCACATAAATATAATTGCATAATTGGTCATAAAATGTGTAAATTCATCTGGAAAAATATGCACGGTCTGATGTGTAACGACAAGAAAAGCGACCTGCTAACCTTACCTTGCCGGGCACTTGCCAAGAAAAAATGCGATAATCATCAGTAAGTGTTCATATGAGTATAGTTGCATAAGCGGTCATAAAAAATTAAGAAATGGCATTACAGTGTGATAAATCATAAAGTATGTTCATTCAATAAAAGGTTTGACGTTCGGCACGTGGTGGTTCCCTTTGGTTTGTCTGGTTCTCAAAGTTTCGACGTGTACTACATTGGGGTGAGGAATGCTGCGAATTCGATATGGACCTGCGTATAGATGCTCAAATTTACTACATTTACTCTTTCCTTTTTTGGATAGATAGTGTGTACGTACTAATATCTTCTGTCCAATGTGAAAGTCACGGCGTGTACAAACCTGTTTTTGCTGTCTTCTCCGGCGCTCTGCGGCACGTTTGATGTTCTTCAGCGCAATGTCAATTATTTCATGGTGTCGTGGTCGACGAGATGTAGGAAATGTTACTAATTCTTTAATTTTGTTAGGTGGTTCAACATTTTTCAGTATAACAGACGGAGATAGCATAGTAGATTCATTCGGTATGGAATTAATTACATCTTGGAATGAGAGTATGTGTGTGTCCCAATCAATATGTTTTTTATGGCAGTAAATTCTACACCAATTTCTTTCATTAATCGTTCACAAGGGTTCGAAGAAGCATGGGACCTGGAAATATAGATCGGAGAAATGTTTCTAGCTCGTAACATACGTGTCCATATAGCAGATCGAAACTGTGGTCCATTGTCGGAAATTACTTTCAACACATGCCCTACATGAAATAGAAAATGTTTTACAAATGCTTTCGAAACAGTTTTAGCAGTAGCTTTGCGTAACGGAGTGAAGGTAACAAATTTTGAAGTGAGTTCAACAGCGACAAAGATGTAACAAAAACCTCTATTAGTTCTGGGAATCGGACCAAAAATGTCTACAGCGGCCATGTCTCTCAGTTTAACAGGTACAATGGGATGTATTGGAGGAATATGTGAAATCGTATCTGATTTAGCTTTCTGGCAGATTTTACATGACGCTAAAACTCGTCGAATACGCTTCTCCATGTTGGTAAAATAACAGTTCTGTCTCAGTATAAGAAAACATTTTCTAGCTCCGTAATGTGCGTAACTTAAATGAGTATACCAGATTAATTTGTTAACAAGTTCGTCAGGAATGAATAACCAATTGTTGCTGTCAGGATGAGAGCGGTGAAACAGAATGTCATTGCGTACAGCGTAATGGTTTCTAATGGTAACATTATTCCTATCTTGCCAAAGGTGTTTAATTTCTTTCCACACGTTGTCTTTATTCTGCTCTTGTGCTATTTCTTGTAATGATGACGAAATAAAATTTTCAAATGCAACTTGTTGAATGTACATGACGCTGAAATTTGCTTCGCAGAAGTTGGTTGCGATGTCTTGCTAATTGTTGCTGAGAGAACGGGATAGTGCATCTGCTACAATATTTTGTGTTCCGGGAATGTGAACAATTGTAGAATTAAATTCCTGTAAATAAAGTTTCCATCTACTTAATCTGTCATGTGTAAATTTAGCCGAAAGTAAAAATTGTATCGCTCTATGATCTGTGTAAACGGTGGTATGTCTTCCATAAAGAAAATGCCTAAATCTGGTAAAAGCCCATACAACACATAATGTTTCTAGTTCTGTAACAGAATAATTACGTTCAGCAGGTGACAGAATACGACTTGCAAAAGCGATGTTTTTAATTATTGTACAACCATCTTCTTCAATTTCGTGTGATAAAAGTGGTGCATTTAACAAAGCTTCTTTCAGGTTCACAAATTCAGAATGTGCTTGCCTATCCCAAGACCAAATAGTGTTTTTTCTTGTCAATTGACATAATCTAGGGGTGTCTAAAGCAGAGTAATGAATAAATTTACGAAAAAAGTTCATTAAGCCCAAAAAACTGCGTAGTTGTTTCTTCGTCGCAGGAACAGTAATGTCACGTAAAGCTTGAAGTTTTTCTGGGTCAGGCGTAATGCCCTTTGCTGAAATTACATGTCCAAGATATTTTATAGAAGTTTTACCAAAGCGCGATTTACTGAGATTAACTGTGAGTCCTTGTGCACGAAAAGTTTGCAACAGTCGTTCAAGAATCAGATTGTGTTCAGACCAGTTAGCTTCTGCAATAAGAATGTCGTCTACGTACGTTGTGATTCTGTCTTTCAGTTCTGCAGGAAGTATTGTATTCAAACCGCGAATAAAAGCTGCTGAAGAAATTGTTAAACCGAACGGTAATTTACACAATTGATAACAGTCACCAAAACAGAGAAATGCTGTGTACTTTCTGCAGTGTGGATGGAGATGAATTTGCCAAAACCCCGATATCAAATCTAATGTGGAATAAATAGCAGTACCACGAAATTTCTGTAGAAGTTCTTCTAGTGTCTGTGGGCGATCTGTTTCATTAATAATAATGTCATTGATGTGACGCGAATCAAGTACGCGGCGAAGTGAACCATCTTTTTTCTTTAACAATATGGAGCGGGTTTATGTACGGACTAACTGCCGGTTCAATAATTCCTTGGTCAAGCATAGCTTGCAATTCTTTCTTAACTTCTTCTCTGTGAATATATGGAATGGGATAATGTTTGGCTTTAAATGTGTCGTGCTGTTTAACTTAACATTCATACATAAAACCGGACATAGTACCAGGGACGTTGTCAAAAACTGGAGCTTGCTGTAAAAGAATTTTGCGTAGTTGCGTGCGTTCGTCGTCTTTATTTGCACTGCTCTGTTTAACTTTATCAGAAATCATCTGTATAACGTCGTAGTCGGTTTCGTCTGGAGTATTATAGTTGTGTACGTACGTATCTGTGAACAATGTGGAATTACAATCTATGTTACGTGATGCGGAAATGACCTCTGTACGATTAATTATTTGTTCTTCTGCAGATAAAGAATGCTGAAACTCTAAAGCTAGTTGTACATTTTCATCCTTCAATATTAAATAGGAATTTTAAAAGTCAATAATGGCATCGTGTTGCACCAGAAAATTCGTACCTAAAATAACGTCTGTTGTCAATAAGGGAATAATCCAAAAATTTGAGTGAAATGTATGACCTGCAATACAAAATGATAAATGTGTCTGTAATTTTACATCTACTCCTTTAGTAGATACTGCTCCTTTCACTTTAGTTTTGCCTAATGGTAACGTAGGATAGGTATTCTCTTTGTTACACTCGTTGAAAGTTTCTTCATTTATAACTGACATAGGTGATCCAGAACCGATTACTGCTGAAAATTTCGATGATCCAATTTTAACTTCGATGACAGGGTGTGAAATGGTTTTTTGAACAACTGGTCTTTCCTGCAAAAGAGTGTCTCGGATGTCGTCAAAAGTAATAACATTTTCGTGAACAATATTCTGTGTATCTGACGTATTGCTTACATTGCTGGAAGATGCAACCTGTACTGTATCTAGTCAAATTCTATCTGACTTATAATTTTCAGGAGGATGCTGTGGCATTTCCACTATTTGTACTGTTCTATTATTTCTTCCTGACGTATTACGTTCGGGATGATACCTACTGTCTGGTTCATTCATAATTACATGTTGTGGCGGATGTTCTTGCTGTTGGTAAGACCTACTGTTATTAAACGTACACTGAAAATTGTGTTCATTACTGTCATGATAGTCATTTCGATACGGCGCATTGCGATAGGAATTGAAATAGTGTGTTTTCTGTACGTACTGATTCCCTGGTTGCTGTGCATTACTATTTGTTGGAGCCGACGCTCTACGCGTACGCGGCGAAACATTAAAGCTTGGTTGACCTTGTGCATTACATTGTTGGTTAGGTATGCTAACCGGCTGGTTTTGTTGCTGTTTTTGGGAAAAACCTCCATAGTTACCAAAATGTGGTTCCTGTTGCTGATACTTTTGACGATACTGATAATTAAAATTTTGTCTGTTATTAAAGTTCTGGTGGTTTTCGTTCCTGAAGCGTCTATTAGCTTTGCTATTGAAACTGCGTGGCTGATCGTAATTGCTGTATGTTTGTTGACCTTGTTTATTATATGAAAAATTTTTGTTTATAATGGAATAATCCGATTGCTGCACTTCCAAAAGCTGTAACAGATCTCTGAATGCCGAAATATTTTCTTTTTGCTGACCCGTTAAAAGTGGCACTCTTAATGATCGTGGCAATTTAGAAATACATAACTGAATAAGTGCAGATTCACTATATGGTTCACTCAAGCACTGGTTTTGTTGGACCATGTGCTCAAAAAATTGCGTGACAGTGGAAAAATTTGAGTTCTCATAATTTGGCAAACTAATTAATTGATCCTTGATTCCGCGCTGTGTCGTCTTCGACCAATACGCTGACAGAAAAGCATTCTGAAATTCTTCTACCGAGTAGCACTGTCTCGCGATCGGTCTCATACGAGTTACCGGTTCGCCTTCCAAAAAACTGCAAATAAATTCAAGTTTATGTGTTACGGGCCAAGTCGGTGGAAAAGCAAAGCTAAATTGTTGTATCCAATCCAAGGGGTGAATCTGTGTTCTGTCATTTTTAAATACTTTAAATTTTCTCACTGATAGAAAATGTTTATAATCAAAATTATCGTCTCTGTATATCTGAACAGGTTCACGATTGTATGAGAATCTATTTGTCTGTGACTGTTCGGAATCTAACTCATGTACTCTCTGTAAATTACCTAAATTATATTGGCTGTGTGAGTCTGACAAATGTTCGCAAAGTGGCGTCTGCTGTGATGTATTAAACACTGAAACATTTTTCATCTCTGTTACCTCTTGCTGTAAAGTTGACAATTTTCTACGTAATGTATTATTGGACGAATCTATCTCACTGATCGTCTGTTGTAAATTTTGGAATTCAGGTGTTTGATTAAACGAAATCGGTGAAGTATCATCTGATTTGCTGTCATTATTACTTTCAATAACGTCAATACGACTGGCCAATTCATCATCTTTTCAGTCAGTATTTTTACCTGATCATCGTTTTTAGTGTCAGAAGCTTTAATTTGTTTTTGTATTTTACGTGTGGTTTCGTTCAATTTTTTAACGTCAGCTTTGATGACATCGGAATCCTGTGTTAGTTCTAATTGTTCGAGTCTGTCTGTCACTGTCTGAAAGTCTACTGTGTGTGTATCTGTTTTTGATTTTAGATCGGAAATTTCATCACGCATTCGGTGTTCATCTGTTTGATGGTATTAATTTCGTCTGATACAGTAGCAATATTGTTGTCTACGTATGTTTTTGCTTTCGTAAACAATTTACGTTTATCTTCCTGTCTCTGTGCGGCAATTGTTTCCATGACTTGTCGTTTTACTTTATTTTGTTCCTGTATAAATTTACGGAAACGCGTTTCACTGTTTTGTAGGTGATGATTAAAACGTTCGCCAATTTGACTATTCTGTTGGTCGAATTTCGCGTCTACTTTTGCATCCAGTGTGCGCGAAAGTTCTGCTGTCATTAACTTAAACTCGTCGCGTAACTGTGTTGCTTTTTCAGAGCATTGTTTACCGACTGCACTAATTTCGTTTCTAAGTGATTCTGTTGCAGCTGTTTGCATATCCCTTAATTCTTGAGCAACAGATCTAATTTCTTTACTACTTTTCCTAGCACATGCCTCAATTTCCTCACGTAATTGTTCTTTAGTATCATGACACTGCGTGGCAACGGCTGTAATCTGATCACTAAGCTGTCTGGAATTGTTTTCTAATTTTTCATTAAGGTTGTCATATTTTTCATTAAGTTGTTTGAAATTTTCATTAAGGTTGTCTTGATTTTCATTAAATTGTTTGATCTGTTCACTAAGTTGTTTGTGATTGTTGTCTTGTCTTTCATTCTGTTGTTTGAAATTTTCATTAAATTGTTGTTTGAGATTCTCGTTTTGTTCCGTCTTAAACTGTAGCAATACTGCCATAATTTGATCCAAGCCAAAAATAGCTGCTGTATTCTCTGTGCTGTGTGATGGTGTATATGCATTTGTCACGTTTTCTGTAACCATTTGGTCATTCTGTAATTTTTGAAAAGGTTTGCCAATCGGATGTGCACTGTTGGTCACTACACCGGAATTAAATAAATCTGTCGTGCTCTGATTACACTGTTCATTTTCATTAGAAAAATTTGTCTGTTCATTACGTAAATTTTGCAAACCGGGTGTGTCAAGCTGGGCAGCGTTCATTGCAACAGAACGCCCCGCGTCATCAATTGTCGTTAAATTAACAGAGGACACAATTGAATTTATTTGTTCATCATTATGATCAAAATCATTATTAATAATCCGCACACACTGATTGTCTGTAAATAGAGGACTGTCGTTAAGATACTGAGTGTCACAAGTACTATCGGTCAAGTTATTTGAGTCGGCTATTTCACTCATTGTTCATCGCGATGTACTGTTAACAGTTTTTCGCGGCATTTTTACACAAATCAGAATTATTCACAAATGAAACAAAGACAATGCAAAATGCAACAAACACAAATACAACAAAGAGCAAAAAAAATTGCCGATGATCTGTGAAAGAAAGAGTGACTAATTAGTAAATGCGTTGCGCCAGATGCAAACTGTTTAAGTAATTAAGAGCAGATATATGACTACTTCTCAGAAGGTTCACAAACAAATACGATCCTGGTCCGGATGTCGCCAAGTGTAACCTCCCCACAAAAATTAATGAATGGTAATTGACCATAAACCACACAATAATATTGTTTAAATAATGAACCATGAACGAAATGTAACCTCCTAACAGAAATAATAATATCTGGTAAATTTTATAAGGACAGCAGCGCTGACCTTCGGCCCTGTATTCTAAATAAACAAGCAAAAATTCTTACCTCAATAAAACTGCATCTATATCTGCTCTTATTTATCGACACAGCTTCGTGCAATGCTGGCGTAGTTTTTTTTTTTTTTTTATTCTTGGAAGGAATGCATAGGAAATATTCTTTAAATTGAATGCTTTTTCTTCAAAAGAGTGGAAAAATTCTTTAAATTGAAATGAATACTTTATAAAAAAATTATTATTGGGGCATTTTTTTCTGAACAAATTAAATTACAATTAACATACATTATTAAATATGCGCAAGGCTGCTTCTTTACCTTCTACAACAATACTCATCCTCCAGAGTCCTGACCAGAGTCGCGAGCAGAGCACACAGCTGACGCATGCCGACTCCCTACTACCGTATCCGACTGACTACTACTGCAGACTCGCGCAGACTAGCGCAGACTGACTTCTACTGTCGACTCGCGCAGACTCGCGACAAGCAACAACTAACAATAAACTACTCTCTGGTCAGAGATTCTGTCATGGCTCGCCCATCGCCGGCGAAGCATACACCTTACAAGGTAATGCTTGTAATTTGGTATTCTCGGCACACTCTTGATTGTGGTTCTCGGATTATTGGATTCCCTAACGATTTTCGAAATGGAATGTCCCTTGCGCCTTGCCCCAACTACCATTCCGCGTTCAAAGTCTGTTAATTCCCATTGTGCGTCCATAATCACGTCGCAAACCTTTCACATGAATCACTTGAATGGAAATGACAGCTCCATCTACGCACTGCCCATACTTTGTCTACGCGATAATACCGCAATCTGTATACGTGCACATGGCTACCTCACTACTTTTTCCCAGCATTGTAGATGGGAGACGAGGCGGAAGTGGAGGCCGCCGCGGTTCGTGGGCGCTGCACAGCCCGTCGCGCGCTGCGCCCGTGCGGCGTTATACCTCCGCGCCGCCGGCTGGCGTGCTTTATTAGCCTCGCGGCCCGCAGTGACGTATTTACGGCAGTTTCTTTCCTCTTGCGGTTTTGTTCCCAGAGAAGAGTTTATTACCTCAGATCTCTGTTCTAATGTTGCCGGACCCGGCCGCTCTCGCTCTGTAGCTGGCGTCCGCTGGGCCTCAAGAGTCTACTAGCCGCGCGAACTCATCTTGCAGCTACTTGTAGATAGCAGAGAAAGGAAGGAGGATATGTGTGTTAACATCCTAACATCCAGTCAACCATTAGGTCATTAGAGACGGACATAAGCTCAGAAGGATTGGGGAAAAAAAGAAAGCACTCCAATATCCTACGGCCACACCTACATTCGATTCGTAGTCCTTCCGATCCTATGTGGAGCGATTATTTGCCCCGTGGTTGTTTTTGTGTTGGTCTGTGCTGGAAAAGATCGTTATTATTAATAAATGGCTTAGAAAACAGGTATGGACGCACCAGATAACGAAGATAGATCTAGGCGCTTCATTCGGGAACCGCGCTGCTACTACGGTCGCAGGTTCGAATCCTGCCTCCGGCATGGATGTGTGTGGTGTCCGTAGGTTAGTTAGGTTTAAGTAGTTCTAAGTCCAGGGGACTGATGATCTCAGATGTTAAGTCCCGTGGTGCTCAGAGCCATTGGAACCATTGGAACGAAGACAGATTTGCGGGAGAGTTTCTTGAAACCTGCCAGCCTTCACGAAATCACCAGATAAATTTAAGGACGACTTCCATATGATTATAGAAACGTTTTACCACATTTTGGATCATAAGAAAAGAAATGAGTGATCAACAGGAAGGTTTTTGGGTCCAAGCACAAGCTGCCTCCTCGGGCGCCAATTTTATTACGCAATTAGTATAGAGTGTGAAAAATAATTAGCAGCGAAAGCTGACGCTGGGTGGTGATAGTCATAGGAGCGAAAACGTTCCAGTAAACATGGGGCGCAAACCATCCGTTTGCGAAATAACTGCAAACGTGGGGTTATAAGCCACCACTCGGAAATAGTGTCCTATTTACTACAAATGTACTGGAACGTTTTTACTTCTTTTCTCATACACTTTCAAGGCGTCAGTATTCGCTATTAATCGTGATCCATCCTGTATATTTAATTACATCATGTATTTCACTAAGAGCTTTAAGGGTTTCGGGTGTTACATGAAATATAAACGAATTTTTATGTCTTTTAATACAATTAGGTGAGAGAAGTCACGGCACTGCGATATGCACATATACAGATGGAGGTAGGTAGCGTACACAAGGTATGAAAGAGTACTCATTTGCATTTAGGTAAAATAGAATATCGTGTGACTAGGGCCTCCCGTCGGGTAGACCGTTCGCCGGGTGCAAGTCTTTCTATTTGACGCTACTTTGGCGACTTGCTCTCCGATGGGGATGAAATGATGATGATGATTAGGACAACACATCACCCAGTCCTTGAACGGAGAAAATCTCCGACCCAGCCGGGAATCGAACCCGGGCCCTTAAGATTGACGTTCTGTCGCGCTGACCACTCAGCTACCGGGGGCCGACTGCATTTAGTTGATTCATGTGAATAGGTTTCCGACATGATTAAGGCCGCCGATCGGCTGGAATTAACAGACTTTGAAAGCATTATGATAGCTGGCGCTTAACACATGGGACATTCCATCCCAGAAATCGTTACGGAACTCAGTATCCTGTATACCGAGGTGCACAATCTCAAGGGTGTACCGAGAATACCAAATTTCAGGCATTACCTCTCTCCACGGTCAACGAAGTGGCCGACAGCCTTCACTTAACGACCGAGGGCAGCGTCGTATGCGTACAGTTCTCAGTGCTCTGGTCCAATTGAACCGGTCATTGACTGGAAATAGTTACGTTCGGCTATCGGGAAACCATTTGCAGCCATTCACGGACTCCGTGTTCCCAAACAATGATGGAACTTTCATGAATGACGTTGCTCATTGTCATCGGGGCAAAACTGATCGTGACTGGATTGAGGGTCATTCTGGACAGTTGAAGCGAATGATTTGGCGACGCAGATCGGCTGACATGAACCCCACCGAACATTTATAGGTCATAATCGAGAGGTCAGCTCGTGTACAAAACCCTGCATTGGCAACACTTTTGCAACTATGGACGGCTATAGAGGATGCGTGGTCAGTATTTCTACAGGGCCTGTCGAGTCCATGCCATCTAGAGATGCTACACAACGCCGGGCAAAAGAAGGTATCTCCTGAAAAAAGTCACCTCACTGTGTTTAGCATTGAAATAATGTTTAGAAAAAACCTTTGTAGAACTTAACTTATAAGAAATAACAACCCATTCCACGTAAAATTAGATTCGTATTTATTATTAAGTATCTTATCAAGAGCTCAGAGAAAATCAGGTCATTACAGAGGGAGGCTGTGGGGCGGAGGGGGAGGGGGCCTTAAGGGGGCGTCTTAGGCGCCAAATGATATGTCACTTCTCAGGAAAAATTTTCTCGAACTAATCCTAGTTGTGTCTAATGTCAGGGCATGCATCAGTCCAGAAGATGTAATGGTAAGCCTCCGACGATTCATTGATTGCTGAAGTGCTGGAAAGACTGGACCCAAATGAAGATTAAGCACCTTTCGTAAAATACGTAATAGAATTTATTTAAAACCACAGAACAAGACTGCAATACAATCTACAAAGGATATTTAAAACAAAAAGGATAGGATTCGGTATTGAGAACAGTATTCCGATTAAACAGAACAAGAACATTTAGGCTCAGTTAGAGGTCTGAAATAACATTTATTGTGAAATGCTAATGGCAAATGGAATGTATTGGAACAAGACTTATTAAACAGTTTTTAGAGTTTAAAATAATGAGAAATAATTTTATTAATCAGAAATGAGAAAGATCAAGTGCTCCAAGAGCTAAAGCTAAAATAAAACTTTACAGTAAGAACTGGTACAGAATAACGTTATCATAAATACAGGAAAACATAAGATTTAGTACAAATCACCTTATACACCCAGACGGAAGTATAGTATCACAAATGGTTCAAATGGCTCTGAGCACTATGGGACTCAACTTCTGAGGTCATTAGTGCCCTAGAACTTAGAACTAGTTAAACCTAACTAACCTACAGACATCACAAACATCCATGCCCGAGGCAGGATTCGAACCTGCGACCGTAGCGGTCTTGCGGTTCCAGACTGCAGCGCCTTTAACCGCACGGCCACTTCGGCCGGCTTATAGTATCACATCCGGTGCCGGTGGCCAATCGCACTGACTTTTAGACTAAGTGCGAAAGCAGAGCATGTCCATAACGTGCAAAATATTACGTAAATTGAAGGTGGTTGCGCGGGAGGGGGGGGGGGGAGGAGTAAGGAAACGAAAGAGAAGGAACTGATGATGTCGGCTGCATCGGGACTTTATGACTTTATGTGTTATCAACAGCGATGAGTGAGAACGTTTGCCAGACCAGAACTCGAATCCGAGATCACCTGCTTACCAGGCAGTTTGTTCACCACTGCGCCACCCGGACGCAGTGTAAATCGCATATGCGCGGCCTGTCTCGGCTCACTTACTGGCCGACTCACATTCGCACCCAGGGCTCCAGTTGTCCGCAGTCCCTGTCTGTGTCCTCTGTGCCCGCTAACTTTACATTCCCGCTGGAGGTCGAACGTAAATGTACATCTGTACTGATGGTTGTGGACTTACAGCACATCGAGGCGTATCATTTATATGAGATAGAGGAAGTCAATTTTCGCCGTCATTACGTGCTGTCGGATTCCGATGTCAGACTGGAAACGAACATGGTTGGTCCCTCAACTCTTCGGTCGATAATCGGGCATAACCGGTTGTTGTCGAATCCAACTTCGCTTCCATTGTAGGTTATTACGGATACAATGTAGGTGTAGCCTACGGCAGAAAAAACACAGGCCCATTGTGCGATGTGAATGAAGGTTCTACTCTCACGGTAGATAGCTTCCCAATAACATGTTGAAGCAAGGAAAACTTCCGCGTTCAACGTCTAGTCGAGAATGAGCTAATTGTAGACAATGTACAAGCACGGAATAGTGAAAGGAGAAGGAAATCAGCAACACCATTTCAAAACGGAATCTACCGACATTGGTCCTCAGCGATTTGGCTACATCATGGAAAGACAAATTGGATCCCAACTATTGGAACATCCATCCTTCCGAAAGCTCGCACGGAGTTCATACCAAGAGAAACCCATGTTTAAGCTGTGCGCAAGGAGGGTGGGAGGCGGATGGGGAAAGTCAGGTTAGTTTCGTGGATGGAGGAGGTTTGGAAAAAAAAGCTGAGTTCGTACAAAATAATATAATTATTGAAAGAAGTCTGTTTATTAATTATCAAATAGATGAAAAATACTGCGTTACACAGCAACGAAACTTGCTGAGTTAGTAGTAGTAGTAGCTTTATTCATCCGCAGATCTCTTTTTACCAGGATCTAGGACGTGTCAAAGTATTTACAAATTTAGATCAATTTAAAATAAGCTAATTCGTATACACATATATTTACAAAAAATGGTTCAAATGGCTCTGAGCACTATGGGACTTAACAGCTGTGGTCATCAGTCCCATAGAACTTAGAACTACTTAAACCTAACTAACCTAAGGACATCACACACATCCATGCCCGAGGCAGGATTCGAACCTGCGACCGCAGCAGTCGCGTGGTTCCGGACTGCGCGCCTAGAACCGCATATATTTACAGACTTCTAGTTAGAGACAATCATTAGTTTTACTCCTGGTATACAATACTTTTTTTCAAATAACTTATTAAATAATGTAATGCCACATTGTTCACTCATATCTCACCACCAGTCACTACAAACACTATACACACATTGTTTCATAACATTTCACTCACCACACACACACACACACACACACACACACACACACACACTGGTGATCTCTGAGCCATTTTCTGTACCGCAGCTTCCCATTTGCTATTCTGAAAAATTGCGTCAGTATCCCTCCATAATGAGTGAGATGTTAAGCTCAGAAAGAGGAAGAGGTGTTAGTATTGTGTCATGCATAGCTTGGGGGTAAGTATTTCTAGAAAGGAAAAAAACAAAAGTGAAGGTGTTATGTGGAATGGTGGATATTTTATAATCATTATTCTCAGGTAGCACCTGAAGAAGGCAATGAGTTACGTGGCCGAAATATTGTGCCAGAGCGACACAAACATCCGGCAGTAGACCCGATTATTCCACATGTCAAGATCTCGCCGGGAAAGCCTGAAGAGTTACATTATTACTTTTATTATTATTTATTTGTATGACATTTTTTATCAAACCCCTACTCTGTTTTAGCTAAGTAATCCTTCAAAGTATAAAATGTATTGCATAACAGGTAATTTTTAGCTGCCTTTTTAAATAAGTGTATTTTTGCAATTTCTTTAATCTCTTTTGGTAGTTTATTGTACACTTTTATTATTTGGCGGGACGGCTTGTTTGCCTGTACAATACAGATAGCCGTAACGTAGATGCAGTCACTCCGAAGTTGTTTCTGTGGAGAGGTCACACAAACATGTGGTTCCTGAAGAGGAGCAGCAGCCTTTTCAGTAGTTGCAGAGAGAGCAGTCTGGATGGCTGACTGATTTGGCCTTGCAACATTAGCCAACGTGACTTGCTTTGTTGGTACCGCACACGGCTGAAACCAAGGGAAACTACAGTCATTACACTTCCCAAGGACAAACCGTTCTATACTGTATGGTGAAACTGAAGATAGCTTCTTGCTGGGTAAAATATTGCAGAGGGAAAATTGTTCTTTATCCGGATTTCTGAGCGGGGAATACTCAGGAGAATGTGTCATGAGGAAATACAAAACTAGTATTCTGCTGATCGCAGCAAGGAATGTCAGACCCCTTAACCGGGTAGGTAGGTTAGAAAATTTGAAAATGGAAACGGATAACTAACGAAAAGCATTTGTATACATTCAACTTTATTCTTTCGGTTTTTACAACCATCATCACTGGAAGAAAAGTAGTGCATCGGATGGACCAAAAATGCAGATGGATAGGTTGAAGTTGGATACAGTTGGGATTAGTGAAGTTCTGTGGCAGGACAAATAGGAGATCTGGTCAGATGAGAACAAGGTTATAACAAGTGTAAGACACTTGGAGGCACTGGAAGGTTTCACATAGATTAAATACTGATAAGACAGAGATATCGAAAGGAGATTTTAAACAGCTAAACACTTCCAGTGGCCATAAATTATCGTCGATGAAATGTACGTAGTAACCAAAGAAACTGCAAATTGAAACTAAAGAAACTACAGAAATGTTGCGAATTGAGGATGTGAGAAGAGTGAAGAAGAAGAGGTTGCTGAAAGTTACAAAGCGGGCTTTAGGCAACTGTTGATTGAAGCACGGGTAAGGAACACATTAGAAGGCGAATGAGAAACCTTGAGAGGGGAAATTATG